>NC_090060.1:10227089-10418441 GCF_038355195.1 Osmerus mordax
ACACTGCCATGTTTACTGGCTTTACGGAAACATTCGCAGGAAGGAGAGAGCGCCTCTCTTCACCTCCAAACTGTGTTTTTTTTCTTTTAGTATTTCTACATCAACACTCGAGCCGGTTTATTTGTGCAGGACAACAACGCTACAAAGATTTATTGCAGCCCTAATCTAACGAGAATCTGGGGGCGAATTTCCGAAGTACGGCGGTCCGAATATGCCTGGGGAGAATGTAAACAGGAGGGGAGAGTAAATTACACAAATAGAGATAGCTGTGAGTTCCTCACTTCCAAATGTTTTCTTCCTAAAGGAGGTTGTGGAGTCTCGTGAGGGCCTTGCCAGGAAATCACTCCAAACTCTCTAAAACTTTATCGCTCGAGTGTTCTGTCCACAGAGCTCGCTTAAAGAGGAAGTACTGTACAGGTCAAAGGTTCAAGCCCAGTTCACTTGTCTCACACTCTTTTATTCAAGTCTAAAATATAGGTCGGTCCCCTAAAGGTGTTTTATGGGTCGAACTGAAATAATGTAATGTTGGTATGCTTGTCGCGTTGTGTTGCACATGTCATTGGCAGATGCAAACACGTATTGATGATTGTAAACAGGCACAAACAGAAACACACATACTGTACACAACCACCCTTGCCCCAGACGCCATAGGAAGTGCAACAGCTGGACCTAAGTGCATAAATCAGATCTGTCCTCTCTGTCCCTCCGTCTCTAATTATTGATGGAGGGGAACTGTTAATGCCTTGCATGTGGTTCCCTCTCTCTCTCTCTCTCTCTCTCTCTCTCTCTCTCTCTCTCTCTCTCTCTCTCTCTCCCACTCTCCCTCTCCTCCCCTCATCAGCTCATCACTCTTAAACAAGTCTGTCTTTATCATCTCTGCCAACACGCTCCCCAGGCCGTGAGCCCTCACAAGCCACCAGCACGGCGCAAATTACAGCCTGCCTCTGCTGTCCCGCGCTGCTTCACTCACCCTCAAGTCCCTGTACTTAAAATTAGGGGTCTGGCCGTAAAAAAAATCTGCTTTGGGACGGTTTGATGTACTCCCAAGGCTTGTTTCGGGTGTGCATGTTTTGGTTTTAAGACGGTCTGTTGGCCCCCCACAGCATATCTACAGACAAAGTATGTCTTTGTTGTCAAGTTTGTTTAGGGGACTGCTAAGCTTTGTTGCCATTTAAGGTGACTTTGGGTCTCCGCAAAAGTTCTTCGGCGAGAATGAATGAGAGGCAGGGAATGGTACAGGAAGGGCGAAAAAGAGAAACTCCAGTTGACTACAAACAAAGTGGCCCTTTTCCTTTATCACGAGGTATGTGAAAAATGTGTAATGCCCGCTGAGCTGACTTATATTAAAGTGAGGACGTTTCCAGAGCAGGTTGGAGTTTGATGAGCTTGTCCTGGCAGCCTGCTCTGTCTGGGGAGCACCACGTGTCTCCAGGCAGCCTGCTCTGTCTGGGGAGCACCATGTGTCTCCAGGCCAAACAGGAGACTCTCACCAATGCTGTCCTCGCCCACTACATCTGAATTCAGGCCCAGGAAGCTTAGTTTGTACTTAAGAACATAGATCTATCATCCATCACTCCAGATAAGCAACTGCTCAGTTGTCTGCTCAGCCACTTCGTAGATGTTTAAACTGTACATGAACTACTGATGTAATGCTGTGCTAAAGGAGTTGGAGAAACACAAATATTTTCATTTAGTTAGTTTTTTTTTAATACATATTATTATTTGTTTTATGTAGTTTTCATTTATTTATTATCATTGACAATAACCCAGCCTAATTCCTCCATCGTTGCTAGGAGAGCAAACTTTGCATATAAGGTTTTTTGCATGTCAAAGATCTTAACAAGCGAGTATAATTTACTTAATCCAATTATAAATATAAAAAGAAGGATGCATGTTTTATAAATAGTAACAATAGAAAGCATTGCATTTCAATAAGTAAGTCATGCAGGCATAGTCTTTAAGAACCTGTCACATTTTTGATGTCTCATTTATGTGAGTGATGCATCCATTCATAGTCTCAAAGAACCAGTGAACCCAGCATCAGCGCTTGAGGTTGTCAGTTTTCAGTGTTTTTCAGATACATTGTCCCCAAACAACATTGGAGCAGCGGGGTTATGTATTACCAAACCCCCAGAGCATTTGAACGGATACACAATGAGCTCGTAACGACGCTCTCGACCCTCCAGGCTCCGAGGAGAGTAAATATTTGGAGAGGCATACTTGAGGGGAGGCGCTGCTTGCAGTTAGAAGACCCTTCAACTCCTGGCTGTCCTTCATTGGGAAAGAGAGAGGAGAGGCTGTGGATACAAACCGTGCCGGCAGCCACACACACACGGATGGACAATCGGATGGACATGCGGGACGTAAACAAGCCTGTATCCTGTGGAAGAATACATCACACATTACACACACACACGTCTACTGGACAGAATTTCATTTGGAGAAACTAAATGACATCTTCTTGACCACTCTCCATACCCCCATCCCCTTCCACACCCCTTTGCTCTGACTGTTGCCTTCTTGCGTGAACCGTGGCACTTTGGAGCGATGAGTCAGGAAAGAGGGGGCGGCAGCAGGCCCTCCAGGGCTCGTCTGAACTTCCTGTGGAGGTGTAAAGGATAAAGAGGGGCGCTGGGAACAGAGCGAAGCGCGGAGATGAGTGTCTGAGCCGGGCTTAGCCGGCGTGTTTTGTGGCCCCCACTACCATCCCCGTCGGCTACGGTATTCTACAGGCTTATGACACTTTTCTCTCTCTCTCTTTCTCTCTCTCTGTCTCTCACCCCAAGCAGTGGTTTTTAAAAACAGGAGCTAGACTCACTTTGTACTAGTCGGGCACTCCTAAAAGCCTCTCATCTCTCACCCCCCCCCCACACACACACACACACACTTCAAAAGCAAAAGCAGTTTTGTGCTGTGAGGGTTTGTATGGGTCACGGATAGTAAAGCCGGGTGGAATCCTCTCAGCATGGAGCCCTGTGTTCACATACTGCACTTTACTCTGGTCCAGGCCCAGCCCAAGCTTGGCTCAGGACTTGGCCGTGGGTCAGCAGGACGGGAGAGAGTGGACCTATCCTGGCCTGTGTGTGTGTGTGTGTCTGTACGCTAAATGAGCTCAGGCAGTAAGAGGCCTCACAAGACCCCTCACACTCTCTCTCTCCCTCCTGTTAATGGGAGGGATTTAATTCCACCCAGACACCGGTCATTATTTTAATAAAATACAATTACCACCATTATGGGGACAATTGAGTTTTGTAACTGCCCTTTTCTCTTAAGCACCCCCTCCCTACCCCATCCCCTATCCTGCCTACCCATTCCTATTCCCTCACCCCACTCCCCACGCCATCAAATACCCCGCCGAACACTTAATGTCAGAAAGTCAGGTCACCAGGCGTGGGCCAGTGTAGGCTGTCAGACTGGGAACACACACAGCACTGTGGCTCCCCAGGGAATTTCATTAAAGTGTTGAGAGCGTCCTCTGTTTGCGTGGCCATGTCACGACGGTGGCGAGAAGTGTGTTTTAAAATGTGTCTCAGTATGGTTTATGGTCGCCATTATCCATATGGTTGTCAATCTGGGAGAAGTGAGGAAGGGGGTTCTGGGAGGGGGTTGTGAGTCAGGGTGACAAAAAGACGACCCTGGATAACTGGGACCCCCTTTGTTTCATCCATGTGCAACGGCTGCGAAATATGATTTCAGATTAGGACCCCGGGGCAGTCCTCGTGAATAGCCGGCCTTATTTCGTCTTCATTCTTTCTTTCTTCTCTGTCTTTTCTGCCAGTATTGTAATGAGCAAGGCCAGCCTGGGGACGGGAACTGGGATAAAGCTGTAAGTGTTCTGAGGTCTGGACGCCACTAAAGCCGCCGCCGTCGCTGCCTCGTAGGCGCGAGGCAGGAATGCATGGATCTGTCATCTGCCAGACATTAACCCTCCTCCTCCTCCACTTCTCTTTGCTCCTCCGGCCATCGTTCCTTCCTGTGGAGCTTCTACTGACCTTTGTAGTCCAGGCGCACAATAACAACATGGTGCATCCTAACCCCACTTCCCCAACCCCCCCCACTCCCCCCACCCCCACCCCAGTTTAGAGGACTTTCTGGACCTCGTGAGTGGCCTGAAGGGGCTTTGTAACTGTGGATAAAGGGGGGTGGGGGGGGGGGGGGGGGTGAGAGGTTAGGATCCGAGGAGGATGAATGGGGACGCTGAAACAGACAAACACGTCGACGAGGAAAACACAACATGCCGATGTGGATTCCTCTCGCGTGGAATCTTACACAACATGAAATGTTTATGTTTTGTGTGTGTGTGTGTGTGTGTGTGTGAAGGGATGCGTGTGTGTTTGTGTGTTCTGCCTGGAAGTTTCCCGCTGCTCCGTTAGCTGTTTTTGCACAGTGGCATGGAAACGGCCTCATCGTTCTCTCTCAGCTGAAGACATACAGACATGCACCGGGACATTAAGATTTCACCAGCGCCTCCTCTCCTCGCTCTCTCCGTTCTCCGCCTCGCTCTCTCTCTACAAGGCCCCGGCCGTCCCCAGGGGGCGGAGTAAGCTCTCAACGTGCTGGTGGAGGAGCAGTCGGCCTGAGGCACATCCTCACAGATCGCAGTCAGAAAGAGAGAGCGAGAGAAAGGAGGGAGGGAAGAAGGGAGGGTATCACAGCGGCAGGAAAAAGGGCAGCCTCCACTTGGGAGGGCAGCCTCGGGCCTCCTGCTCGGCCCCGGGCACTTCTCCACTTTTAGACGCCGTCTCTCACTCTTTTCTCCCCCCCCCCCCGCTCACACCATCCTTCGCACTTTGCCTTTAATGACGTGCGCCTTTTGAGTGCCGAGCACATGCGTGTGAGGATAGAAAAACTATACGGTTTTACAGGCTCAACCAGCGAAAGGTTGCGCACCCTTAAATGACAGGGTCTGGGCGACCTTTGTTGTTCTTTTTCTCTCTCTCTTTCTTACATTTGGTTTTATAATAAGAGAGTTGAGGTACCTTAGGGGCCAAAATAGATTTTCGTTCTTTTGCTGTCCCACTATTTACTTTTACACAACATTAGCACCCAGGGCGCACATGTAAGAGACCTCTTGGAAAGTACAGTGTGCGGTCGAAGAGGGGGATTTGTTCAAATTAGCCTCTTAAAGATCACGTAACATAAGTGGAAGCAAATGTGGATGTCTTCCCATGATTTTCTTCCGATGCTCAGCCAAAGCCCCAGCCCTGGCCCAGCTTGAGGTTCTGCTCCAGCACTAAACCTGCTCTAAACCTCTAGTCTGGATCTTGACCTAGTCCTAGATGGAGTCTTTCCAGTGGACCCGATCCTGTACTCTGTCCAAGCATCAGCCCTTCAGTCAGCGTCAAAGACAAGAGTTGACCCACCATAGAACAGCCAGAACTGTACAAACCATGCAGTGGTTTTTTTGGTTGTTATCATTGAAACCCAATCCCAACTCTAGCTCTAAACCTTTAGCTCAGTAATCTTGAGCCCAGTTGTTTTGATCCAGATCTGTAATGGTTTCCAAACCCCAGCTATAACGGGGTCCTGGAGCAAGGTGAGATAAAGAACCTGATTGTTGGTGCTTCTGAAGCCCGGCTCTGAGGGAGCGTAGGAGGCCGGGCTATGTGGACATCTCCCCGTCCATTGAGATTCCGCTGTGTTCCATGTTAATGAATGGCGGTTACAGAAACTGAGTGCCCTGTGTCAAAGAGCCGAACTAACATGCCTTTCTCACGGGCTTGGAGAAGTGGGCCTTTGTCTCAGTGGACGCACGTGCTGACAAGTCCTCGCATCACGTCAAATACGCTCCATTGTCCCAGAAGGTTGTCTTCATATACTACTCTGAACCAGCAGCATTCCTGAAGTTTGACCACACCCCCTAGCCATACCTTACTCAGGATTTGTTCCCAACTCTCAGTTTATTTGTCTTAAAAAAACAAATATATATATATATATATATATATATTTCACAATAGTCTGTGTTTGTTGTCCCGCACAGCTACCTGTAGTAAGTGTATTCTGTGTGCCATGTGACAGCCTGGGCATCCTCCTGGGTAGTGCCACCTGCCACTGATGATAAGGAAGGAGGGGGAGTGGAGGGGTGGGCTGGGGGGCGGCTGCTTGTCTTGTTTATTTTCTAAGCCCATCCCATGCATGCACAAACATCCCACGTGACTTAGAGAGACTCCATCTCAAACAAAACAAACTCACCCTTCGGTAAGATGCTCGGTCCCGCTCCTTTTCTCGTGCCCTAGAGTGAAAATGGCGCAAGAAAAAAAGTAATTTTAAGAGCTACTCCTCTTTTCACAGCGTCACTAGTGTTGAAATGGGTTTTTTTTATCACAGGGGCTATTTACTTGACTCCAGTCTGTGTGGTTGAGAGAGAAGTGATGCCTAGTCATGGATAGGAGAGAAAAGCATTTATTTATAGGTATCTGAAAGCCCTAGAACTGTGGGATGGATTATGAGGTCCCTCCGGAACAAAACTGAAAAAAAAAATCAAATAAAACAAGATGCCAGTATTTTTACCACTTTCTTGAGCTTCTCATTGTTAGCCATAAAAGCAATGTCCTTCGTGTCTATGCTGCTTCCAGCAGAGTTCCTAGGGCTTTTGGAACCAGAAACTCAAGGCAGGTGTCTCGTGAAAGTGTATCTGCCAAGAGCCTGTGTCGTACATGATCTGAACAAGACAAAACCACACAGCTTGGAGTCGGAAGTCGCCCTCGTACACTTTCCCCTCTCTTTCCTCGCTATTATATAATACACTCGCTTCTCTGTGAAGGTTCACTTCGGCCATCTTCCTGCGATACACCGTGTTCTCGGCACAGGACGACCACGCAGACACTTAACAACTCAGATGATGAAGTCAGCACCTCCAAACATCATGTTACTAATGGAGCCTTCACTCTCTTTGTCCTTAACCATCCACCGGCATTAATTATTCAGAGGGGAGAAAGGAAAACCATTTGCGTGTGTAACACTGATCCACTGTACTGAACCAATCTATGTGGTGTAAGTAATAAAATCCTGCACACTCAGACGACACAGTAAAGGAGATGGAGGCCGAGCGGGGGAGCTTGTTAAAAATGTAAAGGACCGTACTGAACGGGAGGGGTGCTACTGTGGAGCAGGCGGAGAGTTCTAGTGAGAAAGTGGCAGCGCCGACATCTTACTGTCGAGGTTAATCAGAGAAGCGGCCCGTTAGCAGCTGGTGTGTTTTTTTTTTGGGGGGGTTCTTCTCCTCCTCCTACCCGACGCCACCAAGTCTATAGAGGGTGCCTGTCTTGGGGGGTGGGGGAGCAGAGTGGATGTGATGCGAATAGTGCCGGGGTGAGTGATGCTAATTGAGATTAGCGCCTGACGCGCTAAAGTGATGCGGGCCGCACAGGCACCCCTGTGAGACTTTCAGGCTGTCAAACTCAGCCTTATGCTCCTCTCCTGCCTCAAGGGTCCAGGAAGGACTCTGGGACAGAGGAGGAAAAGGAAGAAAACAAGCAGAAACTAAGACAGGAAAGATCTAGCCGGAGGAGATGTGAGTGGGGGAAAAAATGACAAAGATCGTGAAATGGAGGGAAAAAGGAAAGGACAAAAGTACGTCCTTCTCCCTCTTTCTGTCTTTATTGTGTCGAGGTACCATCAACTCCCGGGCTGGAAAAGGTCACCGTGCACTTTTGAACTTTCATTCTGATGACACCTGCCTTCTGATTGGATAAGAGGAAAATCCATACCAAGTTCCCTGCAAAGGGCTCTCAGCTAGGCGCTGCCGCTAGAGTCAATTAGATCTTCATTGACGAGCACCTTTGGCCCCCTCCACCTCACAGACCAGCTCAGACCACATGTCAATTGGGTGGGGTGTTATCTTGTTGTTTTTTTTTAGCTATGGCAGGGAGGAGTTCTCTTTGCAGGTATTAGATCCATGATCGCAGAGTGCTGTATTGAATATTTTATTGACTGTCTGCTTGCCCTGTGCTGACCTGCCCGACATGCTAACTTCCCCGCTCGCTGGAGACGCCATGTCAGTTCGCATCAGCCAGCGAGGCGTGAGGCTCCCCTCGCATTTCCTGTGAATAAACTCTGACACAGTGGGGGGGTGGGGTGTGTGTGTGTGTTTGTGTGTGTGTGTGTGTGGAGACCGGCTGGTAGAGCACAGTCATCACTGGGGAGAGAACACTGGTACACCACAGACACACACACAAACACACATTCTTTCTTTCATGGACACATTCTTTGAGCAAAAACACACACACACACACACACACTCCCTTTTTCAAAGAGTTCAGTAAATTGAGACGACCTTGACATTTAATTACCTTAACTTCAGGCGCTCACTCCCACAGAAGTTGTTTGGTGTTTCCTTGTCTGACAAGATCATTTTGGTGTCTTTCTTGAACACTCACTTTGTGACCCACTTTTAATTGTTTGCAATTTGTTAGAAAACAGCAACCCAATTTGAATCCATAAACATTGTGGAAGAGTTATGTGGAGAGTGAGGCGGTTTAATTAGTGCAAAGTCTTCTTTGTCTATAGGGTAACATGGACCCCCCCCCCCTCCCCCAACTAACACCCCTAGCCCCACACACACACGTTTCATTTCCCTCAACCCCCCCTCGACCCTCATTACTGGAGACGAGGCTGAGCTTCACTTAATGTGTTAAAACGCGCTGAGGCAGAAACGTCAACCAACGGACTCTGTGGCCCAACGGTCTTCTTTTTTTACTTATTCATGCCTCTGCCTCTCTCCCTGTTCCCTCTCTCCCTCCTTGCCCAGGACAGTGCTGTTGTCCAGTGGGTACTGGACTGGAATGCTGTGTTCAGGCTCACTGGGGTCATCACCACAGTCGTTAGCACTTCACCTGCTCATATGCCCACATCAGTGAAAATATGCTGTTGCTGTCTTTCTGCCTCTCTTTCTTCCCCTTCCACCCCCCCCCCCTCTCTCTTTCTTTATCTCTCTGTCTTCCTCTTTCTCATTGTCTCTCTCCCTTTATATCCATCTCTCCCTCTCTCTTTATTTCCTTCTCTTTCCCCCTCTCTTCTTACCGTTCTCTCTCAGTCCCTCCCTCCCTCCTCATAAACATGAAAACACCCTTGCTGTTCAAAGTCAGTCTGGGTAAGCAGACGTTGTCAGTCCTGTCCAGCTGCGGCTCCCGGAGGAGGAAGAAGCTATCACCCAAACCTTCTGGCTTCTTGGTTTGCCTCAGTCCTCGTTCCCTGTCACGCTTCCCACCAAACTCCACCGATGCCGTTGGAAGAGTTTGCTGGCCCCCAAAACTGCCTCAGCTATTCTAGTATTCAGTCTTTTCAGTAGAAGTAAGAATAACGAGAAGAAGGCTGTGAACACGCAATGACTCTGTGTTTGACAGAATGGCATTGAGAGTCTAAATCTGGCCAATGTTGCACCTCTGTACATCAAATTATTATTTTATTTTCAGGCAGGGTGTGTGTGTTAGACATTGCTATTGTCACCTAGAGGGGGCAGTGCCACTCTCGCTTCTCCTCCTCTCTCAGTGCCACCCACCCACCCACCTCTCCCTCTCTCTCTGTTACACACGCACACACTGCGTGTGAGTGTTGCCATCCCCTGCAGCTGGGCAGTGAATGGGCCAGGCCACTCACTGGTGTTATCACTGTTCAACCTGCTGATGGTCAGTCCCTGGTGGCCCCCACAGACCCTCAGGGCAGAGTGGTCCTTCACCCTGCTCCAGCTAGCAGACACACACACACACCCCCTCTGTGACAGCACTGTCACCATCAGGCGAGAGAGCTGTCACCAAGATCACAGAGTGTCACGGTCATTCCTGGCACTGAAACTTTCTTTTCACCCTCTCTCCTCTTCCTTCCCACTGTTTTTGCTCCAGTACTCCTTAAGTTTCACCTCTTATATTCAGCCACATCGCCTGTCTTTGCAGTAAAGTGAGAGTTGGAATTGAGCACTCCAAATTCCAGGTTTACTTGTTCCCTGTTTACTTGTTAATGCACTGGAGACAAAATTCACACACACACACACACCCTCATACAAAAAGCACACACACACTCCGAGGTCACCTCTCTGCGACATGCAGGACTACATCATTCCCCACTCCTTAGGTGTTTTCTCTCCCACACCGGCCGACGTGTTACAAACCATTAAAAGGTGGTCTCTTGAAGCGGTTCCTCAAGCTGGTGATGTACTCCTGCTCCGAGGCCATATTAAATAAGTAAAACTGTGGCGTATGGAGTAGAAAGCTTCCAGGGGGCCGGAGAGAGAGAGGCGCGTGCTGAAAGGGTCGCTATTATACCGAGGTAAAAACGCCACAAATGTAATTCCACCCTGAGGACAGAACATCCAAAGTGCGACTTTGCGTTTGTGGCGCATGTGTGAGAGAGTGTGTAAAAGTGGGTGAGTTTTTAAAGGGTTTTAAAAGGTTTGAGGGAGTGAAGGTCATGTGGTGGGACCGGAGAGAGCTAACAGTGGCCTACTCTCTCTCTCTCTCTCTCTCTCTCTCTCTCTCTCTCTCTCTCTCTCTCTCTCTCTCTCTCTGCCCCTCTTCCCCTTCTCCTTACTTGCCACATCTCTTCCTCTCCCTCTCTCTTTTGCCTGAGGAGCCCCATGAAAGTTTAATGGTGAAATTAGGTTGTTGTTCATCTTGCACCTTCCCGCTCATAGTATTGACAGCAGAGCAGTGAACTGCTGCAGGCCCAGATAGCACCCCTTCCTCTCCCCCCCCTCCCCTCTCTCCGCTCTCACCTCTCTCTCCTCTCTCTACATTGGCTGACAACATCAGAAATGTTTTCACAGGGTTTTAATGGACACCTTCCCCCGCCCACATGGCCGCTGTCCCTCAGCTAGCGCTTGGAAATAGCCTGCCTGTGAAAAAGACATGAGTGTGAGAGGTGGAGGGAAAAAAAGATGTGGCCTGATGGACGACGACATGCTCCCCCCCCTTTACACACATACACATACACACACACACGTTCCCCCTCGCTCATCTGACCTGACTTTCACACTCTGCACCCCCACCCACATGCACAGACACACACATGCACAGATACACACACATGCACAGACACCCACATGCACAGACACACACACACACATGCGTGTGTGTTTATGAGTGTTAATACGTCTCTTTTGTGTGTTGTAGTGGACATGTATGATGTCAGTAACTTTGGGAGATACAGATCCTCGTCCCTCCCTCTCTATATTCCCTTCCGCCTTTGTATGTCTCTTTCTTTCTCTCTCTCTCTCTCTCTCTCTCTCTCTCTCTCTCTCTCTCTCTCTCTCTCTCTCTCTCTCTCTCTCTCTCTCTCTCTCTCTCTCTCTCTCTCTAATGCTCATGCTCTCTCTCTCTGTCTCTCTGTCTGTCTCGGTAATTGTGCTGGGTGAGTGTGAGTGAGCCTGTCCTGTGATGTGGTAGCAGCAGTAGCAGGACTAGTCAGGGGAACACTCATTAGCAGAGTTTAGCCACACACAGGCGCCATGAATGGGTCAGCTTGTTGCCACACAATGGCTCTGGCACCCCCCCCCCCCCCCCCCTCCTTCCATAGACCCCTGAGGTAGGACCAGGGTCTGGCTCCACACTGACGCCTCCCTCCCTCCCTCCACCCCAAACCCCCCTCCCTCCTCCCCACCAACAGCCAAATCAACTGCTTTCCTCAGAGGCGTGTGTGTGTGTGTGTCTGTGTGTTTGTGTAAGATCACACCAGACTGTCCAAACTACCCATCAAATGAGGTCATGCGTTTCGCCCCCGACCCACTCACCCATGCTCACAAAGCTTCACACAAACGCAAACAAGTTAAAGACACAAAAACACACCCACAAATCTCCTAACATGACAGCAAACCCAACAACAGCTAAGCTCTGACATCAAGCCCCGACTCTTTCCTGGTTCCGCCCGCTGGATCCGTCCCACCCTCACAGTTTGATGACTGTCACATGTGCTGCATCCTCCCAGCAGCAGGATCCCTCCTACAGAGGCCGGCTCAGACCGGACGGTACTGATCAGCTCCAATTTGCCCCCGTCCACGGCTTGGGCCTTTTAAGAAAATTCATCATCCGCTGATTAGGAATGAAAGCAATCAGTGTGCTTCCAGGGCACCAGGGGATAGGAGTTTTAAGTCATCCAGGCCAGTGTGTGTGTGTGTGTGTGTGCGTGTGTGTGTGTGTGCACGTGTGTGCACGTGTGTGAGTTTGTGTTTGTTTAATGTTGCTGTTGAGGGAAGGTTTGATGGTTGGTAAATTAGTATTAGAGTTCCTATGTCAGTGTTAAAGTATGTGTGTGTGCGCACAGGTATGTGTGATTGGGGAGGAAGTGAGAGTCATCTCTCTCTCACTCCCAGTTTGCCCATGTCTGTGTTTTGGGCAGCTTGAGGGGAATGATCCATGGGAGGTGAGGCAGCTTTGAAAGTTGGCCCCCGTCACACTATCTCTCCTTATCTCTCACTATCACATTCCTGCCTTTGATCAACGCCAGCGGTATCTGTGGTCAGCCTTTTCAGTGTGTGTGTGTGGGGGTGGGGGTGTGGGGGTTATCATGTTTGTTTGTGTGTGTCCGTATGACTTATCTTGTGTGTGCGTGTGTGTGTGTGTCTTTGTAAATGCATGCCGTTTCCGTGTGTGTGCCTTCATGGGTGAGTGTTACAGATTTGTCTTTCATCTCCCAAGCAGGCCCTCTTTAAACTGAATAGTATTGTGTCATGTCGGCTGGTTTAGAAGCAGTGTCCCCACAGTGTGCTAGCTGGGCTTGTTTCTGACCCAGTATTGCTAGCATGGTCCTGGGGGTGTTGTTTTTAGAAAGCCCAAATCACAGAGAGAGAAAATAACTAGTAGTTCATGTTGGGTGTCCAACTGCTGGTAAGCCGACATACAGTAAATGTACATTTTTATGTGAAGGTAGTCGCGTCAAATGGGTGTCTAGAGAAAGTGTAAGGGGCAAGGATAGAGGGTTTTATATGTGTGTGTGTGTGTGTGTAAGATAGAGGATGGTGAGGGGTTATATGTGAATGAGGCCTCCTCGCACACCCCACTTTTCTCCAGGGTTAGGGTCATCTCTTTTTCCCCCTCATCAAGCTGATTGAGTTAATTACACATCCTTCCCTTCCTGGCCTCTCGTCCCGCTCTCTACACTCATCCCCTACTCCTCCCTCTCCTCTCTCCCTCCCTCTCCTCTCCCCTCCCTCCCTCTCCTCACTCCCTGCCTCTCTCCTCTCCTCTCCTTTCCCCTCCCTCTCCTTTCCCCTCCCTCTCCTTTCCCCTCCCTCTCCTCACCCCCTCCCTCTCCTCACCCCCTCCCTCTCCTCACCCCCTCCCTACGTGGCGTCAGTCTGGAGGCCAGGTCTTCCCCAATCAACACACACAAACACGCTCACACGCATACCGTCTTTTCCCGCTCTCCACCCTCTAATGCACCACGGTCCAGAGATGTGTTGGGTAATTACATAATTCCCAGCATGCCCTTGTTTCAGCGTGCACGACTAGAACATGTTGTTCCTCTGCTTAAGTCTGTGAGTGCGTACGCACGGGTGACTCTGCCAGAAAGACCCCTGACCCCCTCTCGCTGGCCCTGTGACCTATGAGTCAGTCCACAGGACGCTTGGTGCAATTAGACAACTGCTCACATTGGAGAGCAGGGTTACGCCTGTTTGGTCCATGGACTTCCTAGAAGCAGAAGAAGATTGTCCCTTGGTAGAGTACTTCCCCACACAAACGATATATTCCTCAATATGCTTAATGCATGGTTTATTGTATCAACAATTATTTTTCTATTTAAGTTGCCCACTTCCTGCCCTCTTTGTCCCTTTTTCTCTCGTAGGCCCTTAATCCTCCTGAACCCTTCCTCTATCCTCCCTCCTTCCTTATCCCCTCCTCTCTCCCCTTTGCCCTTCCCCTCTTTCCCTCCATGTTTGAGTCAAACCCTCCCAGTGTGGATTCCCCCACCCGGCCTGCCTCTCCCAACTTGTCTCTCTTCCTCAGATCTATATCTCTATTCCCCCCCCCCCACACACACACACACACATATGCACACCCTTCTCTCTCACCCTCTCCTTCTCAGCCTCTCTCTAACCCTGTCTCTAACCCTGTCTCACATGCTTCTCATTGAGTGTGTCACGCGTCTCACCAGGACCCCTGACCTCCTGCCTTAATGTTTTACGAGGCGGTCATTAGCTCCCTGGTGGCCACGTTTATGGGATTGGAGGGTCCACCCAACACGTCTGAGGCAAATGAGCAGATTATACAGACCTCGTTGACTGGATTATGAAGGGAAAGTGTACATGTTATTCAGCAAGAGAGAGAAAGAGAATTGGAATGAGTTTGTGTGTGAAAGAGAGGAGAGAGAGAAAGAGAGAGAAAGAGAGAGAGAGAAAGAGAGAGAAAGAGAGAGAGAGAAAGACAGAGAGAAAGAGAGAGAGAAACTTGCTCGGTGGTGTTGGTGGTGGAGTAAAAGGTGTGTGAGGTAGAGTGTGTTTGTGTGTGTGTGGTGGGTCCTAACCCACTCAACACCCTGTGACTATGATCCCCCTCTAATCTGGGGCATTAGCAGCAGTGAGCTAATGGATGTAGCCAGAGCATTAGATCTCTGGGAGAGTGAAGAGCTGCAGGCTAAGATAAGACCCATAAACATGTATCATGATGCATACTAGATTCATACAAATGGGTTTATCAGAGGAAGTGTCATGACAAACTGAATGACAAACAGACTTTATTGCCATCCACTTTACTTTGCTGCTAGCTGGACCTAAACCCCCACCATTAAGAGCCAGATGTCATGTATCGAAATCTGTTGCTTTTTTCCCCTTAAATTTGAGAAACAGTTTGCGACCAGTCCAACTGCTCACCAGAAGGTCCGGTTGACCACAGACTGCCGTTATCAGTAGTGGTGTTCTGTGTGAGGAAATTCGAAAACTGTCCAGTTTTCTACCTACACATTTACAGTGGCAGGTCTGTGCCTAGGCGGCCATTTTGTGTCAGAAGCACTCGGCGCTGCACTCGTCGGGGCTCAGAGTGCTACTGCCTGTCCTCAGGCGCTGAGGTAACACCTAGGCACTTAGCTCCATGGCATCCTCCCCCATCACACCCTCTCTCTTTCTCTCTTTCTCTCTCAGAACGTAGAGGTGTTTGGGAGACTTGCACCCTCTGAGGTGCCCCTGGACCTGTCCGCAACCTGTCAGGGTGGCCGTGACTCAGACACTTTTGTGTGTGCGTGTACTCATCTTTGTGCTTTATGCTTGCATGGCTTTGTGTATGTCTGCGTTTGTGTGTGTGTATGAGTGTGTGTGTGGTACGTGTGTGTGTGTACAGGAGAGGTGTCATCTCACACCCCCAGACCTGACACCACCTCAGACGGCTCAGACACATTTATTTTATTACTCTCTCGCCCCTAATTTGATTTCACAACTTGATTGTGTCACTACAGAGTGATGCTCTGGCTACTACACAGCCGTCGCCATTGGCTAATTTAGCATTGTTGTGTCCAGGAACGCAACTTTGAGCAATGGGTCTTTTGAGTTTTTGAGTAAGATAGGAGTTTTCACAGTTGCAAAATGACATTTATATTCTTTTGATGAGATTTCTCAAGCAATACAAGACAACAACAAAAAAGAAAGGATTTTGGTGTATCTGTATAGATTTGTTGTTGTCTGACTTTTGCCTTGAATTGTAGAAAGAAAAAAAAGAAAAATGCTCTACATAGCTCAAAACCCTACAAATAGTGCCTCACAACTGCTCCAAAACTGAGGGTTCAAAAGTTCAAGTTCAGGGGTCGGCCATGTCAGAAAAGTCACACCCTCTCGCCCTTCAGGGACGCACAAACACGGGATTTTCTCATACCACAACTGTAAAAGCGCTCACGCAGACACACGCTCACACACTCTCGCACGCAAAGCTGGAAATGGCTTGACAGGGAGCAGTGTGGTTGGGAGCTAATGGCTTTGGCAGGAGGATCCCACTCAGGTAGCATGTCTTCTCCATTAGACCATGTCGCTCCTCAAGTGCCAAAGACTCATTGCGCTTCTCATCGTTTTTCACCCTTCCGCTCCCAGAGAGCCAGGCTGGTGTCCTCGTCTCCAATCCTCCATCTTGACTCACCAAGTCACATTCCCATAGAGCTTCATGAATCTGTCTGAACCTAGGTTAACCCCGCCATTGGTGTCAACAGACCGTCGGTTCGCTTGTAAAAGTCGTATAACCAAAGAGTTTCAAGATCATTTTACGTGACAAATATGGACGCCCTTTGTATTTCTTTTTTTTTTAAACCTTGCCCGCCAGCCACCAATAAGTTTCGTTTTGCGTTATTGTGTTTAGAATAGCACTCTGGGTCCTGAAAGGTAACCTCATGTTTGTTAAAAGCTGATTTTCTTTGTACCTTTGATGGGGAAGAATGTGTAGCTAGAGTGGGTTTTAACAGGTCCAGGACTGCTGTGGGGGTCAGTCCCTGGCTCCGACTCCCAGGCGGGCTGTGACCCCAGGAGAACCAGGCGGGGGGCGGGCAGGGCGGGGGGGTCGGGGGGGGGGGGAGCACTTTGATCCCAGGGCCTTGTCATCTTTATAGGGGTGTTGAGAGGAAGAAGCCAGACCATCAGAGCACACTGCTAGAAATAGAGAGAGTGTGTGCGCGGGTTTGTGTCACTACATGCTCACGTACTGCCTTTGTCAAGTTTGAATGTCGCTTTGGATCAAAGAGTTTGCTAAATGTTTTTTGTTTTTTATTTTTATGGATACCTTTGGATGCCGTTGTCATTCCGTGTTTTCGAACACAATCGTCCACAAGAGGACAGCCACATTGTAGTACGTTGCACAACCTTGTACTCTCACACACACACACACACACATCCAGTCACCGCCCCCCTCTCTCCCCACATCGCCTCCGCCACCCTCGACCCCTCCTCACCTTTCAACTCCACTTGAACTTATGGATGAAAACCCCTCAGCAACAACAGACCTGGCGGGTCACTGGAGATGTTCATGTGTGCCACTACACTTCCCAGGGAGAGCTCAATGTGTGTGTCTTGAGTGTGTGTGTGTGTGTATTGTGTGTGTGTGTGTGTACCACTCACGTCTGTTGGAAAGCAGTGTGCCCACGTGCACCACCCTGCTTACACCATGTCCAAAGAAACAGGTGATCATCCCACCACACAGAAGCACAAGCTGTACGGACATGGTTGAAACAGTGTTAGCCGTGGAAAGTGTGTGTTTGCGTGTTGTGGGGTTCGGGGGTCATAGGTGGTCAGCCACATGTGACAGCAGGGCAGGACTTGTCCCCTTTATTCCTAGAGAAGAGGCTTGTTTAGGACTCTGCACCCCATTGTGTGTACGTGCGTGCATGTGTGTCTTCTCTAAGTGACTAAGCTGGCCTAGGGCAGTCTCTCTGTCTCTCTCTTATTATCACTTCAGTGACCACGCACACTGGAGGCAGTGCTTTAAGAGCTCTGCACCACTAAAGGACTGGGGAAAGAGGGGGGGGGGGGGGTTGACAAGATGCCTTCTGTCTATCTGTCACTCAGTCAAGAGGGTGAGCTGAGTGTTCTTTGGGGTGTGTGTGTGTGTGTGAGTGAGTATGATTGTGTAGACTCAAAGTGTGTGTTGCAAGTTTGGGTTTGCACGTGTGTAACTTAGCGCCTCAGGACAGCCTGTGGCCAGCACCCCTGTCATGTGATGGCTTCATTTATCAGACTGAGGGGTGGGAGTTCTACTGGGTCCCCTTAAGCTCACCAGTCTGCCTCCATCTGCCTCACTCACACACACTCACACTCAACACCTCACCTTTTCACCTCCAAACAAGATCCCTGCTCTTTCCAAAACCCATTAGAGTGTGTGTTGTTTAGGTGTGTGTGTGTGTGTGTGTGTGTGTGTGTGTGTGTGTGTGTGTGTGTGTGTGTGTGTGTGTGTGTGTGTGTGTGTGTGTGTGTGTGTGTGTGTGTGTGTGTGTGTGTGTGTGTGTGTGAAGTGTCAGTGTGCCAGTCTGAGAAAGTGTAAGTATGTTTAATCTTGTTAGTGTCATTTCTGATTTAAATAGTGTGTTATGCATGTAGGTGCAAAAGTGCAAGGAGTCTTTGTGAATACCTGTACTTGAAGACACATACTCTCACAAATATAGCAGGGGGTTTCCTGGTTAGATTTGGTCAGGCAGCATCATGCTGTGCCTTGGCAAAGGAGAGGCAGGGAGGGAAGGATGAGAAAGGAGAGGGGAGTTATTCAGCTGGAGTCTCTCTATCTTTCTCTCCTTCCCTCCCTCTCTCTCTGTCTCTTTCTCCTTTAAATAATATTGGCTGAAGAGGCTGGAAGTGAAAGGCGATCCTCAGAGTGAGACTTCAAACGACCAACAGCTGCTGGACTACAAGGGTCAGACGCCGGTCAAAGGATGGGGCAAGGGTGTGTGTGTGTGTGTGTGTGTGTGTGTGTGTGTGTGAAAGGGTGTGTGTGTGTGTGTGTGTGTGTGTGTGTGTGCGTGTGTGTGTGTGTGCGTGTGTGTGTGTGTGTGCGTGTGTGTGTGTGTGCGTGTGTGTGTGTGTGTGCGTGTGTGTGTGTGTGTGTGAAAGGGTGTGTGTGTGTGTGTGTGTGCGTGTGTGCGTGTGTGTGTGTGTGTGTGTGAAAGGGTGTGTGTGTGTCATGCCCTCTCCTGACATGTGTCTGTGGGCTGTTTTCTCTCTCATCGTTGTGTGTGTCTCTGTGTGTGTCTCCGTGTGTGTGTGTGTGACATTTCTTTCTTTCGGAGAGACTCTGGAGCAATTTGTGAGAGAATTTGGTGTTATCTCTCCTGTCATCAATGACCATATGCACCTGTGTGTGTGTGTGTGTGTTGGGATATCTACCCCATCATCACACACCATATGCCTCCTGAGGGAGCAGAGAGGGAGATGAGAGGAGGATGAGAGGAGGGGGAAGAGGAGGATGATTGAGAGGTATGGGACATGGTGTCTGGAGCGCAGGGGAAGGTGGTGAAACGATGGAGAGAGTCGAGGGGGCATATGTCTCACTGCGGCATGTGGAATGAGTCAAAGGCGAGCCCGGTTGTATGTAGCCTGGCAACAGCAGATGGCGAGGCGCATGGTCGACCCTGCGTCGTAGACAAAACTCCATGGGTAACATTTTTATGATACAACTTTAGCAAATAACGTCGTTTTTTTTTAGGTCGCTGTTTTTACCAAGAATACATGAAGACCCCACTGCGATTGAACTTGTCTTTAAATTGTAAGCATTTCTGGAAATCCCAGCTAGTCATAGGGCATGCAGATGTATAGTACCACATATGCCGTGCACTGGAGCATTCAGACTCTTAAAACCCTCATAGAATAGGTAGTGGCAATAGCTTTTCCTGTGAGACCCAATAAGCCTTCCTCTGGCCCTTCCTACAAGGCAGACTGCCAGACTAGCCCTCCTGCTACCCCCCTACTAGCACCTCCTGCTACCCCCCTACTAGCCCTCCTGCAAGGCTACATGAATCCTCATTAACCCGTCTGTGATAAGCCTGTCCAAAGCCAGGGGCTGAGGCTAAAGGCTAACTCTTCATAGCAGAGCCCAACTGACCAGTAACCCGACCTGCTAGCCCACCTCTGTGCACCCTAAGCTGGGGGAAGATCTCGGCTGAGCCCCCCCACCACCCCTAAGAAGCTCTTGTAGCCTCACAGTGACACCCTGGAGAGGAACATGAATCCCTGTCCATCCCTGATTTTATCACAGCCCAATACACGAGCTACTGACACATGGTGTGTGTGTGTTCCAGTGGATTTGTGAGGTGGGAGAGAGACCATGAGGTGATAGTAGGCTGTGTGTGTGTGTGTACATGTGTGTGCCTGTGCAGGATTAGAATCTTGGCACCCTGCGCACAATTATATATTTTTTCTGTCTTTTTCTGTGGTTAATCTGTTGCCCCTGGTGATAATCTGCCCGAGTGTCACAGATATACAAAAAAAAGGAAAGAGAGGAGAGAGGGGAAAAAAACAAGGGTAAAACTAAATATGAAAACAGCTGGACACAGTGCTATAGGATGACCTTGGAGAACGGGTCTGTGCAGAACATTACCACAGCCCAGGGAGAGAGGGAGAGACCAACACATAAGACTTCCTCTTGTCTGTTCCTTCCTCTTCCTCCTCTCTCTTTCTCTCTCTCTCTCATTCGTCCATCCATCCATCCACCCGAGGGGATTGTCCCCCTTTTCAGAACACGTCTGCTATCTGCTCCTTCGTTCAGTCGTGTGTTTTTTTTACCACCTTTTCAAAGCGCACACAGCTCTCTGTGTCCACTGAGCTCACCCACTCACTCACGCTCGCCACCGACTTCATGTGGTGGAGCATGAGCTCAGCGTGTCTGGCCTTTGTCTAGCTCAACAACCTCTAGCATGTTTGACTGAGGAAACGGGAAAATGCTAAAATAGGATAATGCCTGTATTTGGAATAACAAACTTTAGTCCTTGGTGAGAGATGACAGGTATCTACCATACAATTAGCATTTTGTCTTACCTATAACATTACAGTGTAAAGATGTACATTCCCAAAAATTCCCAGTTGGTGGCTACTCAAATCACATTATACATATATATATATATATATATCATGCCTATGAAGTCAGGTTTACCTTTTGTTTTTGATACTGCGTTACTGTCAAAACATTGACCTGATACCAATAAGCGGATTTGAGCTGGAAGATAGCCAGAGTGGTTACTAAGCTGATTTCACACTTTTTCTTTACCGGAATCACAAGTTTTACTACCACATCGTCAAATCAAGTCTTCGTTAGAATCGGATCACAGAACTTTTGAAGCTTCCACATTCCGTTCTCTGACAAAGCTTTGGCCATGTTATAAAGTTGCCTCTGCCCTCTTTTCAGGAAGCGTCCTCACCCTAGACAAACTTTAATTAACTTGTCTGGCTGTCTGAGTCTCGGGGCTTAACCTTTGACAAAAGCCTTACCTGCACACAGGCGGAACAAGTGCCTAACAAAGAGCATGTAAAGAGCGAAGATTAGCCACCGACATTGTCCCTATGCTAGCCTTATTATGTTGGTATTAGATGGACTTGGAGAGACCATTCAGGTCCAGAATCAAGCTTTTTACTTTTCAACCGGAGGCCAAGGGCCAGCTGGTAGTCTGGTTGTTACCGTAGGATCAGAATGAGGATTTCACCATTTAAAGCCCTTCTCTATGGCAGAGGTGAATTACCATGACAAGTCCCAGTGGTCATAGCATTGTGGCAATAATGTGTAAGTGTGTGTGCAAGGATGTGTTTCTCTCTGTCTGTCTGTGTGCAGCTCTGACTGGCTCCAGCATGGCTGTCTGAATTTGGTTTGGACACTTCAATAATTGCCTGGATCCGACGCCGACCATACACCCCCCCCCCCCCCCTTTTTTTTTTTCCTTCTCACCCAACCACATCCTCTGGATCAGCTGTGGGTGTGTGTAGTCAAGGGGACTCAATGCAAGAACTCGTAAAGCCTCGTCTGAAAGTCTGTCTTTGTGCAAGAAAGTGTTTTCCGAACTACTCATGACCCGCTTAGCTGACCACAGATGCGTGTTTCTGTGTTAGTATGTGTGGAAATCCCTCTGTTTGCCCATAGGAAGAAGTGTGTTGTCGGACATGTGGGCGTGTGTCTGTGTGTGTCTGTGTGTGTGTGTGTGTGTGTGTGTGTCTGTGTGTGTCTGTGTGTGTGTGTGTGTGTCTGTGTGTGTGTGTGTGTGTGTGTAAATCCCATTGGCTTTGGAGCAGAGCAGTACTAATATGAGGCTGTTTCTTTAGGAGGGGACGTGTTGTGGGACTCTGACAAGCTGTTAGGCCCACAACCTGTCTCACTGCTGTTCCCTGTCTCACTGCTGTTCCCTGTCTCACTGCTGTCTGTCTGCCTCTTCAAAGTGTGTGTTTTTGTGTATGTACACACATTTGCATTTCACTGCGTTTTTGGACATTCCGAGATAGTTTGACAGTTCTAAGAGACCGGTACAGGGCAACCTGATCTCTGCCGAGGGGTTTTGACCATCGCAGAACCAGAGGAACCGCTTGATCACCCACATTAAACCACAGCCTCATAAAGCTGAGATGTCTTCAAAAAACACTCTCAAGATAATCTCACAATTAGCCCCAAAGACAGGAACGCTTTGAACACCCGGGCAATATGGAACTCCTCAAGATATCTCTCTCTCTGCGTCTTCACTATCTGGCCCCTAGTTGAGGACTGACGACTTTAGAACACCGGTACTAAAAGTCCCATTTGGGAGGGGAGGGGGGGGGCATTTTAAGATGTTGTTTTTTTTCTTATTCCTGAGTGCACTGTTACGATGAAACGTCGCCCCTTTCATGTTTTGGCTTCGGGGTTGAGATTACAACACATTAGCCAGGGTTTGTTTATGGCTTCAGTTACTGATGAGAGTCACACACAGGCCACACAGATTAGAAGGAGAGGGAGGGAGGGAGGGAGGGAGGGAGGGAGGGAGGGAGGGAGGGAGGGAGGGAGGGAGGGAGGGAGGGAGGGAGGGAGGGAGGGAGGGAGGGAGGGAGGGAGGGAGGGAGGGAGGGAGGGAGGGAGGGAGGGAGGGAGGAAATGATGAGAAGAGAGTCAGAGAGAGAATCTTGGAGGGTAGGTGCAAGGAGTGGGATAAAGTGACCTTACCACCGCTGTGGTAGAGAAGGAGGAGAGAAGAAGGGAGAAACAACTGAAGAAGAAAGATGGATTGAGAGATACATTCCCAAAGAGCTGAACAGAGGAGGGTGGACAGAGACAGATAGCACCAGAGAGGGGAGGGAGAGAGTGGATGTCAGAGGGGATGTCCGTGGGGGAGGTGGGATCTGCAGTGAGGAGGTAGAGTCAGGCGTCAGCGCCTGGAAGATTGCGGAGGAAGGCGATGTGGTCAGATTGTTATGTGAAGCCAAGGGTGCATAGGAAGTAGCACTTAGAGAGCTCTCTGTGAAGGCCAGCCAGACCAGGAAGCACAAGTGTAAACCTTGGCCCCCAACTTGACACACATATGGACACGCAAACTCACACCACAGTCCTACATCTACACACAATTAGTTTCCCCCACACACGGGGCAGTATAATACCTGCTAACAGTATATGAGGACCTTGGACCCCAACAGAGGGACCTTCTTTAAGGCTAAACGGAGTGCCGGCCCTCGCTTCCTCTTTCACACACTCCTCTTCTCTATCTCACTCTTTCTCTTACTCCTCCTCTTTTTCTCACTCCCCCTCTCTGGCCGTTCACATAACCCAGAGGGCTCTGGGGGGACGGAGGGGATGAGAAGAAGAGAGGAGTGGGGGGGAAGAAACAGGGGATGAAGGATGAGAAGTTGCAAAGTAGGGAGGGGGCGGCATGACAAGAACCGTGGGGGGACGTGGGGCAACAGAAATGGCCCCCAGAAATAGCCTTGGGTAAACACTGGCTAGCATGGGAACCAAACATTATGGCTGGTCACTGTGCCACAGTGAAAGCACTCCCCATGGCCTACGGTGGCCACCGGGGGCCATTTTTCACAGTGAGAAAGGAGGGGGTATGTCACAGCACACACCACCCCCAATCACTACACCCAGCCCATCGCATTCTGATGTAGGCAATCCAAAACCAGCCTCAACACCAGGTTGTTCTAGGAAAGAGTCAGAGAGAGAGAGAGAGAGAGAGAGAGAGAGAGAGAGAGAGAGAGAGAGAGAGAGAGAGAGACTAGACCTACAGGTCTATTCAGGTGTAAAAAACATAAAGCGAATAGTGCATTATATAGATTTCCACTGAATAGCCTAAATCTATAATTACTTGCTGTATTCACACAGTTGGTGGCACAAACAGACACGCACACATGCACATGATTGTGCTTGTTTATCCTCACCTTTTCACATGGAACCCCATGGCCTGGACCTAACACACACATGCAGACACTGACACACATTCACTTCCCATTGTGTGTGTGTGTGTGTGATTCAGAGGTAGTCTAGCCTCTTTCCGGCGTGAGCACAGCTCCCTTATTAAAGGACAGAAAGTGTTTGTGACACCTCTGGACTGGGTTGGCGTGGCAGGACTGCCCTTGCTGTCTCCTCCACTTTTCACACCTCAACACACACGCACACACACACACACACACTCACTGACTACCCTGGTACTGTCATGGACAGCCCCCAACACCTAGCTTGGCACACATCACAATTAACTAGCACACTCGCCCACACACACATATACACAAAGAATGCACACACATCAAGACTAGCATTCATGCAGGCTACCACGGAGGGTCATGCATTTGATGAGACACAGTTTCCTCTTTCACCGTCCCGTCCCCCCTCCCCTCCCCGTCCACACACTTGCATGTGTGTTGATAGGAGTAGTCTGATTGGAGTCGAAGGGTTAGGGTTAGTAGTGTGTGTGTGTGTGCGTGTGGTGTCGGCGGTGTGTGTGAGGAAGAGTGCCACTCTTCCAGTGTGTGGCCGAGCGCAGTCTACCCAGCACCACACACAACCAATACAGGTCAGCTGGACGGAAGGATGGCTCATGGATATGGAGGTGACGGCTGGAGCTGTTTGACTGGACCATGAAAGGGAAAGGTTTGGAAAGATAGAGAGATGGAGTAAAGAGTGGAGACAGAGGACACTGAGTCGGTCAACAGTGACGGTTTCAGCCGAGGGTTGAGTGAGCCACGAGACTGAGCCAAAGAGGGGCATTGTGGGAAGCGGGGCATAGCCCTGGGAAAATCCTCCCGGTCAAGTGGGGCGATAAAAAGAGAGGGAGCGACAGAGAGGAGGAGAAGAGAGCCTAAGGGTGGGAACGCAATCCCCAAAGTCCTGCCAGGGTACTGCCCTCTCCCGGGACCCCCTGGACACACACACACACTCTTCCTGCCTCAGGTCAACCCTGCTTCTACAGCTTCCCACCGATTAGGATCCCTGCTCCTCTGAGAGAGAGTGAGAGAGTGAAAGCGATGGATGTTAAAATGAGGGCTCAGGCTGAACTCTGGCAGCCGTCCTCCCAGATCTCCCAAACCCATCGTCCATCCCTCCATCTCAGTGTTCCTGTGAATGCAAATAGACCCAGAGCAGAGTTCACGTTCACACACTAACTCTTCCCTTCCAGAGATACTAGGAAGCCATTTTGGCTCTCGAGCTGGGTACAGTGGGGGTGGGAGAGTTGGAGAAGGGGGGATCGAAAATGGAGGGAGGGAACGAAAGATGGCTTGTTTAAAGGCTTTGTCTGTCTGGAGTGATACAAGATGATGACACTTTGTTCCAGGTTCTTACAATTTGACTCTTTTGCAGAGAAACAATACCGTTGAGGGGTGTGCTGTCTGCCTGTCTGCCTGTGTTTATATGTGTGTTTGTGTATGTCTGTGTGACTGTGTGTGTAAATGCCTTACAATGAGGGCCATGTGGGCGTTGGTGTGTGTGTGTGTGTGTGTGTGTGTGTGTGTGTGTGTGTATTAGTGTCTGGCCCAAGGTCTGAACTCTCCCTGAACCTCCCATGTCTGCTTTTATGATGTTGCCAAATTTCATTTGAGGAGGCTGAATCATACCCCTCACTCTACCCCCCCCGACAGCCAATTAAAAGCCAGCGGGAGTCTCTCCTTGTGGATACCCCTGGTGCATCATACACTTACCCTGGTCCAGACACCCCATCTGGGGGTTCCAACAATATCAGGCCCTCCATCACTTACCACTATGTTTACTTCCCCCCCGCCAGCACACTATCGTGCAGGTACAATATGTTTTGCCTTAAATACAGTTTAGCGAACTCTGACCCTGGATCAGCACACATGTTCCCGTAACCCTCACCTCCTACACTGGGGCGGAAATGTTCAACCTGACCCCAGCCCAGGGTCCGCGAGGGGAGGTGTTTCAACATCGGTTACTGTCTTCACTAGAGAGCTGAGCCGGGAAGGGGGAGGGGGGGTTGGGCCGGTAGTTAGTGTTTTCCTAAACTGGATTGAACTTGGCCCCCAGCGCATGGGAAGGATGTCCTTGAGTCATGGTATCAGGGAACGTCGAATGTCCTGCCCTGCGTCTGCCTGGCCTGCTCACCAACAGAGGCCCAGCGTTGAGTCTGGCCATTGCTTGAGTCTATGGAATCCATTCGATTAGGGAGGATCAGGGTGATCTGAATATCATAACGTTCCATCAGATCCACCTCACATGATCTCATACTTCGGTAGATGATGTCCTACTCTTAGGTGGGTTGAGCCGTCTTGCGGTGCACCGGCTCGGATGACACTAGGTGAACTGTGTGTGTCTGCTCTGCTCTCCCTGTCTCCCTTTCCCCCCCTCTCTTTTTCTGACTGTTTATATATGTGCGTGTGTGTGTGTGCGTGTTTACCCAGGTCTAAGTACATAATGGCTGCTGAATGTAAGAGAGACTGATAACTGGCTCTATTGTAAACACCTCAGAGTACAGACTGGACTTCATACTGGCGCTGCGGCAAGACACACTGGCCCCTAATCCACAGAGTCTCCCCTCGTGTGTGTCTGTGGGTCCGAGGGTTAGTGCTCTGGAGTTAGTGTGTGTTGGTGTGTGCATGCGTGTCTGTGTGTGAGAGAGGGACTGAGCCCTGAGTGAGAATGCCCTAGTCCTTACTATTCCTATTACAGCACTACACGCATCCCATTAGTCCATGTAAACACTAAAACTCATTCCTGTTCAGACGATCAATCTAACATGATCATAACTAATCGCCTCCATGTGACACAAGTCACCAGTGCGTGTGAGATGCACAGCGCCAAGGCACATTCATTAATGAACGTGTCAGTGTGCGCGCTGGGCTTTATCGCCTTGGGATTATCTTAGGGCTAACACTGAACAGTGCAGAACAAGGCGACATGAACAAAGTTTTCCTTCACTGATAGACGGAGGCCTGAGCGTGTTGATAGGGTCCGCCTATCTGGCCGCGTCTCAATGAATCCCACAGCGGAGATAAGGGGGGCTCACGTTTATTCTATTTCACAACATTGCAATGATGGATGAAAGTTTCCTCCATGTGTGGGTGTATGCGTGTGGGTGGGTGTCTGTCATTGTTGCCTGTAACAGGACATCTGCTTGTAGTCTCATACTGAGCACGATCGGGACTGTACTACTGGGCTGCATGCTGCAAGTTACACGTCAACTAGCGTGGGCTTTTGTGTGTCTGTGTGTACAGTGTTGGTGGTGGTGTGTGTGTGTGTGTGTTTGTGTGTGTGTAGCAGGAGGACGCCAGCCTGTCTCCAGTCTCAGAGGCCCTGGCCAGCGGTGGAGGCAGGAAGAGAGGGGGACTATAAATCAGAACAGATTAGAGAGGGGGAGAGCAAGGGCCCACTGCATGGCAGCCTCCTCTGCTTAGTGTCACCGTTCCGGCCCGGGCCAGCCATACACACCGAGCCCTTTCTAACCAGGCCCGGCACCAGGCCTCAGACACCAGGCCTCAGACACCAGCCGAGGCCCAGCCTCACCCCCCGTACCCTAGAGGTCGTCCTCTAGTCCCGACTCCAAATCATTGTGCAGATCCAGTCTTGTAATTACTGAAGGTATTCTGCAACAGGCAAACACTCCCAGTCCCCTGTCCCATCACTATTCCCTGAACCCCAGTAACACCAAGCGTTTTAACAGCCTCCTTTTCCCCTCGTACAAGCCCTCCACTTTATTAGATACACCATTAAATAAAGACGGGAGAGGGAGAGGGAGGGTGGTGATGATATTTCCAGTAACAGAGTAAAGACCGACAGACACATTTTTATGGGGTATCTGTTGTCACAGCATCAAGCTGTGCATCTAGTATTATGTACAGAGAATGTTTCTAATTTTATAGAATACTTATACCCCTCTCATGTACACGTACACACACACTCTCTCACAATGACTAACCAAATCCAAACCAACTGTCATGGCTGAAGCACGTTTCTCAATGTGTTCATAGCAATGGGAGTCAGTTGACCAAAATTGCATTGCATTTAGATTGCTAAAAGCTGAGTTTCACTTGAACTACCAGTGATACCAAATAATTTCCTTCCGATATGTTCAATGATGAATTGCTTCTAGTTTTCACACAAAGCTTTTCCTAAACCAAGACTCAGTCTCACAAGAATCTGAGTCTGAGACTTTTGATATGCTCATTCTTCATCCAGGACAGTAGAGCAATTTATTTGTTATGTTTTCAGTATCCCTCAAGTTGCGTAAAGAGGGGTCAACCACTCGCATAATTTTCCCTCGAAGTCCTCTGACACAAAGTGATAGTTTTCGTGTTATTCTTTTCTATTTTAGGCCAAAAAGAGATGGTGATATTATGGTATGGCTGTCCAATTTCTTCTCTTTCTCTCTCTGCCTTTCGTTCTCCCTATCCCTGTTCGTATTTTTGAACATAATTGTGTTTTGACAACTTTTTCCATTGCTGGCCAATCATAGCTTCTCTGTTCGGTTGTAATGATAGTTCTTAATGGGGTGAAAAATAGCAGTTTGTCTTTGACACAAACCATGAGGAAATCCTTTGAAAAGAGAGAAGGTAGCCAAAGCAAGCAAGAGGGATTGGTGACCTAACTCTCCCCTTGCTGTTACCAGGTCCTGGGTTGTGGGAGATTGAGGCTCTGGATAGCCGTCCCTCAAATTCACATGTGTGACCCCCTGAGTCTGACCCCCCTGAGTCTGACCCCCTGAGTCTGACCCCCCGAGTCTGAGCCCCCGAGTCTGACCCCCCTGAGTCTGACCCCCTGAGTCTGACCCCCCTGAGTCTGACCCCCCGAGTCTGACCCCCCGAGTCTGAGCCCCCGAGTCTGAGTCCCCGAGTCTGACCCCCCCCGAGTCTGACCCCCTGAGTCTGACCCCCTGAGTCTGACCCCCTGAGTCTGACCCCCTGAGTCTGACCCCCCGAGTCTGAGTCCCCGAGTCTGACCCCCCGAGTCTGACCCCCTGAGTCTGACCCCCCCGAGTTTGACCCCCCGAGTCTGACCCCCCGAGTCTGACCCCCCTGAATCTGACCCCCCGAGTCTGACCCCCCGAGTCTGACCCCCCGAGTCTGACCCCCCGAGTCTGACCCCCCTGAGTCTAAGGGTTCCAGTTCTGTATGGGGCTTTTTCTGGTGGTTTTCTGTGTAACCTTTACTGTTGTCCTTTGGACTTTTATCCTGTATTTATAAAGGGAAAAACCAAATGACTGGTGGATGATTCAGGTTTTAGTCTTGATATTGGGCCCTGGGATCCCCAGTTCCAGGTTCTTTTGTAAGTGTGTGGTGCAACCTCTGGCTCAGACTCTGTCAGCATTAGAATAGCAGAACATCAGCCCTGAGAAGTGGGCTACTGTATGAGAGGCCATGGGAATGACACGCTGAGTCCTGACAAAGAGCTGTGCCAAATGTCATCAAAATTCTCACGCTTTCTTTTTTTCTTTCTTTTTTGTCCCGTCCTCCTCTTCTTTCTTTTGGTTTTTTCCCCTTGTTTTTCATGGTAGGGAAAGTATTGATCCTCCTTTTCCCAAAAGTTATTTTTAATCAGAGATAAACTAGGAATGTGCAATTTCCCTGGGAGATCTGTGCACTAAGAGTCGTGTCGTTTTTTAGGGTTGTGTTTTTGTATTTGTATTTATATTTTTGCTTACGAGTCTTGTGAGTCCTCCAGGGAAAGAAGGATGGGGGGAGGAGAAGAAGGATGAGGGGCGAGAAGAAGGATGAGGGGAGAGAGGAAGTTTAAAAATGATACAAGTGTCACCAGCACGGAAACGTGGGAAGTCTGTCTTTAGCCCGACTGTGCCTAACGCCATCCTATTATTAACCCTGGACTGTGCGACAGCTCTGACCAGAGAAGACCTTAAACACACACACGCAGACGCACGTACACAACCATATTCACACAAACTCGAAGCTGTCTGGGGCCTAAACACCACTTCCTACTTATAAACACACACACACAAACATGCACACACACGCACACCCTCTCTCACACACACAGAGGCCAGGCCTTTCCCAGTCTTTATTTCTGCTGGACTTTATGGGAACGCTTAAATTTAGCCCTGGCAGGCAGTACAGGCATAATAATCAAAGTGCTCCCAGCGAGCTGTGGCTCCCTAGTTCTAGGTGGTCTGGCTAGTCTTGCAGGACTCTGTCACCCTGAAACGCGGCCATCTTGGTTCCACAGAGGGTGGCAAGGCCCCATTTCTCATTAGTCTGGCAATCGGAAGCAAAGCTTCCTGGTAGTTTCGAGCTCTCCAGGGAATTGGAGTCTTTTTGGAAGTTGTTGAATGAACAGCAGATGGTTAGCTTCACAACTGATCTTAAATCGTTAGATGTAGTCGTGGAACAGTACATGTAGCCTGCTAGCACTACTTACAACTAAAGGCCGAAATATGCTTCTGCGTCTCCGTTTACGGATGGGCGGGCGCACGGATACGCACGGATACGGACGGATAGACTTCGTTTATGGTTCTCCGTAGGCTGTGGGTGCTGAAAACAATTCACCGCCAGAAGAGTAGGTGGCGCAATGGTTTTTTGTAAGTCGTCGTGGAGTGTTTATTTACCTAGGTTATTTCTCGTCACATTTGAATTCAGATGCTGATTTACATGTACTGTTTAGCTGAAATATGAATTGTGAAAACTTACAGCAATGGCGGTCAAAGGATTCTGTTCGTCCTGTTTATCACGGCGCCCCCGCCCCTGACGCAAGCCTGGGACATGTCTTTTAATTCCGACCCTGTAAGCTCCCATCAGGCCCGGGGGTGATGAGGTGGCTACGAGAGCTTTGACACCTGAGTGCCGTACACACACACACAGGCACTAACCTCCTCACCTGTGCACTCGCTCTGCACCTCTGTCCCTCACCCCTTACAGAGTGAAACTGTCACCACGTGGAGTGTTAGGATAATTAGGCTGTGATTTGTGTGTGTGTGTGTGTGTGTGTGCGTGTGGAGAGAGAGAGAGACCACCCAGAGGTAGAGCCAACATTGTTAGTGTGAGGTGTGTATGGGGCCTATTCTCTTCCAAGCGATTGAAAACAAGCCGTGGACTTCCAGCGGGCTGCCAACCAGGAGTGTCTAAGTGCCGTCAACATGACTGACATGGAGACAGAACAGTCACCTAGACTACTGACATAACACTAGGAAAACAAACCAAGCCATACGCAAGTTCCCCATTACATTTGGACAGCTACCACACTCCTGTAGTGGAACAGTACTTCAGTCTGAGCACTGCCTTAGCACTGCAGAGGGACTACCTGGAGGTTCAATCAGGACACTGAACCTTGTACTTAAAAGTATACTGTATGCTGCATTTTTGTATTTTCAGACTTCTATAAAATATATAATTGTAATAGGACTTCACCAGCAAAATGAGCCATTGCTGCTTATAGATGTTTTGATCTACTGCGTGAAATAACACTCAAGTTGCACTTAGTGACAAAGAAAGGAAGACATGACTCACTGCTCATTGATCAGTCAGGAGGAGAGGGGAGAGAGTCACTCCATGATGAAGAGGAGAGGGACAGTGAGGGAGAGACTGAGGTTTGAGGAAACAAAGGTGAAGGAGTCGGGGTTTAGACAAGCGAGCCCCCGTCGGGAAACACACAGGCTTGCATGCACACACACACAGCTTTAGAATAACAGTCGTATATCTGCCACGTCATCAACTCCCTCTGTTTGCTTAGTGCTGACGCTAGCTACCGGAGTTAGTTAACCCCCCTCCCCTCCCCGAGTACAGCTAGGCCTAAGCGTGTGTGTGTGTGTGTGTGTGTGCTAAAACCCTCCTTTGACTCAGGCTAGCCAGCATGGACCCTGTGCGGACGCCCACACACTCGAGGATGCACTCAGAAGAAGTCGGAGGCGTTGATCCACTTTACTTAGTGTGAGAGAGGAGTCAGGAGAGATTCCTCCTCTTCAAATATTCCTCCCTCCTCTTTTCTCCATCCCTCACTCTCTTTGTCTGCCTGAGTGAAGGAGATGGAGAAGAGTCTGAAGTCTGGGGCACTTTTCCTCCTTGTGTGTGTGTGTGTGTACCAGCACACCGGAGCCATTAGGTGTTCTCTGTGTGGGAGGGAGCTGAGACACTGGGATTTTTCTCCTTGAAAGATGAGGTGCAAACTGCCTAATAGTTTTTAAAGTGAGAAATCTGACAGGATTTCAGGATTTTTTCCAAGTCTCTTATGGGAAAACCACTCAACAGCTAACCCTGGGCCTTCTTTGTTGATTGATTGCTTTCTGAGTCTTCCAACGGTTGTTTTTTTTTTCTCATGCTGAAATTAATACCCCGTTTAATGTCTTCTTGTTGCGTCATCTTCCCAAGCTTTGAAAGGAAACCACGCAGAAGACCAGACAACTGAACCAGTACACATTTGTGTTACAAACCAAAAGGATAGTTTTGAGAGTTCCACATTGTTTGGCAGCAGTAGCTGTAATGGCGTCTGAAAAATACAAAATGGCCTCCCAGATCAAACCTACGGGAGGACTTGGCATCATAAATCATTTGCCTTTAGTGCTAACTTTTTTTTTTAGGTTAAGGAGTCAGCTTCGAATCCGATTTAATTTAGACTCTTATCAAAATGCTGATCTTAGTACTGCTAAGCCCAGAAGGGAGTGAGTCCCCTCCACCACAATATGGGAGAAAACCTTTTCTTTTGAAGTCTGACAAATGAATTATTAGGATTGTTATGTAAAATAGTGAGTTTTCAGTTTTTACCATATGTAATTGGTCAAATCATGGCTGTGGGCATATCTAAGGATGGAATAAAGCCAAACGCTTCTAAACACACTTCCTTATCCAACTTACATGATTCATGGCTGGACATTTCATGTTTTTTCAGCCCCGTCTGCAATTCACAACAGCTAATATTACCGCAAGCTGACGTTCTTCTGGAGAGCTGTGCTGAAAATGTAACTTGTGACATTTATAGCTTCAGCCTGACATTATTGTACCGGTTGACTCTTCTGTGTTCAAACAGAGAAAGAGTAGCCCTCTTTGAAAAGTCTTGTTTTTGTTTTACGGCTTCGGCTAGCACTCCTGCGGATCTTATGAAATTCCTGGGAGAATGCCAGGGGAGTGTGTTGTGTTCCCAGACGTGGGAATGTTTTATCTTTTCCGACTTATCCTTTTTCACTTAATGACTATTCCTCTGGACACGGCGGCCAGACACTGTGTTAAAAGTGATTTTTTTTCCTGAGGTGTAATGCAATCTAACCTTGGTAAAAGAGCCTGACAGGTCTGGAGTGAGTGTGTGTGTGTGTGTGTGTGTGTGTGTGTGTGTGTGTGTGTGTGTGTGTGTGTGTGTGTGTGTGTGTGTGTGTAGAAAGAGAGAGAGAGAGAGAGAGATTGTTTCTGTCTGTCTGTGTGTGTGTGTGTGTGTTTGTGTGTGTGTGTGTGTGTGTGTGTGTATGGAGGAAGGTGTGTAGTGTGTAGGGATTGTTGGCGGGTGTGTGTGTGTGATTCCTCTAGTTCTGGGATGCTGTGAGCTCTGGGTGAGTAGAACCAGAACACAGAGCTGTTTTCCATCACAGGGAGCTGGCCAGGCCCAGGGCCAGGCCCAGGGCCAGGCCCAGGGCCTGGCCAGGGGCTTCAGGCAGCCCACAGGGACAAGCCTCACAGGCCTAGCCAGATCAACACACCTCACTAACAGTACATATCGCTCCAGTGTGATGCTGTGTATATAGCACTACCAAACAGTAGCATGATATAGTGATTCCATGCAATATAACGCAGCCCAATGCATACAGTATAATGTAATAGGATACAATACAATGCAAAATTAAACATGTATAAAAACATTATCATTGTTTTTAATGTGGCACTCTTGTTATAGTATGATTTAGTATTAAATTAACTTATCTCAAAAATGCATATCAACAAATCATCACTTAATACCACCAGTGAACCTCACTACTTTGACGGGTTTAAAGGGTATAGCAGGCCTTAACTATAAGTCCAGTCGGTGTGGATTCAGGTTGATATAGTCGTCAGTGTGGAGCAGGGCTGGGTGCTGAGAGCACTGTCAGGACCCTGCGTCGCAAGCAGGCGTCAGATATCCGCAAGGCCGGGCAGGGGGTGGGGCGGACATGCGGAATGGCCATCGGATCAGGGCGTAAAATCGTCAGACCTTTTGCACCCACATGTGTTGATAAGTACCATTAATAGCACACTGATCCGAGAGAGCGTCTGGTACCATGAGCAAAAATGTGTGTATGGGGGGGAGGGGGGAGGGGGTGTATGAGAGGTTACCGTGTAGTATGCGTGTTCGTGTACACCCCCAACAACCTTTCCCAAACAGGCTGTGGCTGTGTTTGGGGTGCAGTTTGGGGACATTCAGGCCAGTATTTGCCCACTCTTCCCCAGCTTAGACAGACTGGGTGCGAGTGAGGATTGGTTTGGCTGACAGGTGCCACACACACACACACACACACTCACTCTCTCACATGCACACACACACTACCCTGCTTGCCGGACAGCTTAATCTCCAGCCAGCTGTTGCAGTTGCTGACCCAATCAGTCTGAAGTGTTGAGGAGAGCTAGTCGCTGGTGGGAGGGGCTTGTGCTGGGTAGGATGGACGGGTGGGGGTGAAGGGCAGGTGGCGGCAGGTTCAGGTAGCCTGCTATATGCCACCCCCCCCCCATCCCCTCATAGTGAAGTATGTTAATTACCAGAACCCAACCACCACCACCCCAACCACCACCACCCCAACCACCCCCACCCCAACCACCACCACCCCAACCACCACCACCCCAACCACCACCACCCCAACCACCCCCACCCCAACCACCACCACCCCAACCACCCCCACCCCGAAGGGTGACGGGTACGGTGCCGTAGCTGATTCATTCGGAACACATGTTTCTCAGGCGTTGTCAGCACAAACACACACACACATTCATTACCTTCACCAAGGCTTAGATTGCTCTCTTCATGATTAACCTCTCAGTCACAGACCGCCCAAAGGGCATTAGAGGTGGGGCATGATGAGCTGTACTCCCCCTTCAGTAGCATTTGAGCCATCCCAGCCCCGGTTGACCTCTATGGACATGGGCTAATCTATCACGGTGGGGGAGAGGGGAAGGTGTTTTGTTTTTGGCCAGGGGTTGTGGAGTATGTTGTGTCTGGGAAAAGTTGTGTGCCCAGAGGGGGTATGGGGGGAGCCTTATGGATGCGGCATCTCTCCGGGCACTCCTGTTGTGCCCGGGTCACTCCTGATATTTTCCACAGAGCTCAGGTTCCAGGAAGAGGCTGCTGAGTCACTTCTCCTGCCCCCACACTGGGAAGACTCTGTCTGGGATGCCGGCCTATCAACACACTGCCTCAGACCTCCACACCAACTCTGACTTCATATCTCTACGTCAGTGGGATGACTCTAACTTACTCTCTCCGTACCCAACACAGAAATGACTCATTCTTTCTTTTGTTCTGCATAAAATGTTCTGACATGACGTCCTCAGCCAAACATTTCCCAACTAATGTGTGTGGGCGAAAACAGCTAATACTGTTTTGGTTTAGATGATATTTTATTTTTTGTTTCAAAAGTATATCTGTTGTTGCTGAGCTAAAAGATGAACAGATGAAGAAAGTGTTCAATAAATAAAATAAAAATATGGAAGTTAAGGTGCTACTACATTCATAGTCTGAATGCAGTTAATGGCAAGAAAGCATGTGCGATGCATGTATCTGCCATGTCTTGGCTGACCAGACCATTCCCACACCACATGCTAGCATATCGCGTGAACATGATACGTGTTGAAGACTGCATCATCAAGAACCGGGAACACGATATGAGCAGAGCTCTTCTAGGCGCTATCAAGACCCCCTTTTTTTCTTGCTGAGACCTTGTTGTGATGTTGCTCCCTAGACAGTGTTTTCCACAACAGACTCCATAGGAAGCGTTCTAGACGTCCACATCGATATTGGGGGGAAACAAGCCTGGATACTCATATGAAGTTGTTCAAATTTCACATTGACTTTTTGTTTGCCCTTAGATGCATCCAAGGGAATTATACTAGCTAACTTACCCATCGGGCAGTGGAAGTAGATCCAGTATCGATGCTTTTAGACCATATGGCATATCTTGTTAAATAATCAATGCTGTTTCACCTTCATCCACAGTTTTCCTATAATATTTGCAATTGTTATTTACATTGGAATTTTGCAAATGCTAACAAATGGTGCAGTGGTAATGTTTAAGTAATGCTTCAACCAAACGTTCTGTTCTTCCTAAAAAAAATCTAAATTATTCCAAGTTAGCTTTGGTTATGTTTTGTGTCACAATTTCAGAGTTTTTTTTCTTTTCTTCTCAACAGCAGAGAAGCTAACGATGATGGTACTTAATAAATACCAAGCTGGACGGAGCGGTGGTTTGTGGGATGGAGTGTGACAGGGTGGAGGGCTGAGTTGTGGCATCAGTGCTGGCAATATAGAGGATATTCAGTACCATCGGTGGCTTCAGAAACATACACACAAGGTGGATCATTTTGCAGGAGTGTCTGAAGATTCCACTGTGGTTATTGGATGTTACAGACTAGCGTTAACTGGACGTGTGTGTGTGTGTGTCTGTGAAGCCACTGACAGGACGGAATCTCCTGTGTGTGTGTGTGTGTGTGTGTGTGTGTGTGTGTGTGTACGTTTCGAGAGAAAGGGTCCAGCCCTTGTGAACCTGAGACCCCCAGAGTGCTCTTTGTGCTAATAAAACAGCAGTCCTGTTGGACACACGACACCCTCCATCAAACTCCATTACATTAAGGAAACACTACACTTCACCAGGCCAGGATCATACGAGAGCTGATGCATTTACATGTCAAGTGTGTGTGCGTGTGTGTGTGTACAGTGTACTGTTTGTGTGCGTCACGAGTGCATGCGTGTTTGATACATCCCAAAAGCTCCAGTGGCCCTCTTGTGAGTGTGTGTAGCTGTGACTAATTATGTGTGTTTAGCTCCAGTGTTGTCAGACTGTGGACAGTCCCTTCACAATACTGAGCCTCTCTCCTGTCTCTAAGTGCAGGGGGATGTATTGATTTCTTATTGAGAAAGTGATAGTTGGGCTGATATACAGTATGCATGATATCATGCAATTGATATCTCTGCCTTCTGTACGGGCTCCTCCATACCAGTTTGCATCTGTGAAAGACACATTCTGCCTTTACTTTAACGGTTTGGTTCATCGCGTTTGATGCATTGATGCATCAAGCCTTCTTTTTCTTTGGGATGATCTCGATGGAGCAAAGTTGATTCAGCTGTGTTGCCTTTCAGTGCACACTGGTCATTGTGAACAGACATTGTCGTCACCTTTGACGTAAGGCGCACAATCGACCTGGATGATGAAGTACATGTCCAGATCTCAAACTGTGTGGCAGAGGGAGTTCGAGTACTTTTTACGGTAGAGTGTGTGACTGGAGTGTGTCTCTCTGGAGTTCTTGTTGAAAGTGGATGCTGAGTTTGCTGAATGTGTTGCCTGTGTGTGTGTGTCTGCTCGCTCTGGATAAGAGCGTCTGCTAAATGACTAAATGTGCTTGTGTGTCACTCATTACCCGTGTAGCCCTCTCCTGTAGCCCTCTCCTGTAGCCCTCTCCTGTAGCCCTCTCATGTAGCCCTCTCCTGTAGCCCTCTCCTGTAGCCCTCTCCTGTAGCCCTCTCCTCTAGCCCTCTCCTGTAGCGCTCTCCTGTAGCCCTCTCCTGTAGCCCTCTCGCAGGGGGAAGGTGGTCCATCTCATCAGCCTCATGATTTAAGTGTCCATTAGTGAACACAGAGTCGGGAAGTGCTGATTTACTGTATGTGTAATATGAAGGATTCTGGACCCCCGTTTGGAGGTGAGGCCCTGTCCCGTGAGCCCCGCAGATGACCAGGTGCTAATTGGCTGTTAGAGACATGCTGTGGTGCAGCTGTGGGTGCAGGTGCAGCCGTGATGCGTGAGTCACCTGAGGATGGAGCCTTTACGAAGAGGCATTCAGGCCAGGTGGAAGGAAGGAGGGAACGAGGGGGGGAGGGGGGGGGGGGAGGGAGGGGGGGGGGAGGGAGGGGGGGTGGAGCGAGGAGAGAGAGAGAGAGAGAGAGAGAGAGAGAGAGAGAGAGAGAGAGAGAGAGAGAGAGAGAGAGAGATTACCTGTCATCCCTCCCTCTGAGTGGCAAACAAACAGGTTTTTGTTTTGACCCAATAATGATCAAACTTTGTCTGCACCAGTCACCAAGTTTGGTACCTTGATGAGCCACTGTTCAATTGTTTTGGGACATAAATCCACAAACTAGCATGGTCTGTATGTACTACTGTGCATACTATTTTAAAATTTAGCAGTTCAGAGAGGCATTAAATTAATGTTCACTAATTGCCCTTGTTTACTTGCTATTCAATCCTTATTAAAATGCAAAAGTTATATTGGTTGTACTGACAATAATAAAACAGAGATGGAAGTCTGGGTAAGCAAGCTAAACAATATTTTCAATTTATTTTCCGGCCCCAAAAAATAGATTCAACGGGTTAAGATTCTTAGCGCTTGCTAAAGCCTTTTTTGGAGTGATTTCTTATTAATCTCTCCCACCCCCAACCCTCTCCCACCCCCACCCCCACCCCACCAAGACATTAGCACCAGGTTTAGGCGGATTTACCCCGCCTGACAACACGTCCAGATCCATCAAAACACACCCTCTCCTCACACGCACGTACACACACACTGCCTAGCCATGTCACGGCTCCCTGACATGCAGTACATGTCATACGATGGGATACACACACACATTCCCACACACACACCATCCCACCAAAGCCAGAAAACAGAGTTAGAGATACAGAGAGGGAGTTTCCTCCTATCTCCTATCCTCCTATCGGTCTTCCTCTCCTCCCTCACTTCTCCTCCTTCTCCTATCCGTTCGGCCCATTCAAGCAGTTACTTAGCAAGATTACGCAGAATTGTAGAGAATCTTCTGGATTCCCCATCCTTACGCCCCACGTAATCTCTGATGCTGACAACATTTGGGCAAAGTTGTTTTGCTGGTTGTCTAATAAGACCAAATGACCCAGTTTCCCTTCCTCCTCTACACTGATTGTCCGGTTATAACACACACGCACACATACACACGACCACACTGTACAATAAACACGCATCCACATAACTCACACGCCGTAACCATACAGTACACGTCTGTCTCCCTCACACACACCCATTTACACACATACAGATGTGTTGTGTATGACAGCAGGGGAGGGCTCATGGAGATTGGTGCGAGGTAGCAGTCTAAACTGTGTAGACTACAGAGTGATTTGTTTACGTGACGAACTGATTAGAGCATCTGGTCACCTCACACCAGAACACACACCCACTCTCACGCTCACTCACATTCTACACAAAACACACATCAACAAAACACACACAAACGCACACTTACACATTTTCACGTGCCACGTGGCCCGAGACATGGTCCTGTCTGCCTGCCTGTCTGCCTGCCTGCCTGCCTGCCTGCCTGCCTGCCTGTCTGTCTGTCTGTCTGTCTGTCTGTCTGTCTGCCTGTCTGCCTGTCTGCCTGTCTGTCTGTCTGCCTGTCTCATCGTCATGGCGCGTTCAGGAAACAGAAACAGCGCTTGATCACTCGTTTGTGTTGTGACTCAAACATCAGTCTCAACACATGCCGCTTGTGTACCCGTTTGAAACGATTCACACTAACATTTACGTTTGCTGCTTTTTAGAAGTTGCTTTTACCCAAAGCGAAGCACACATAGTGTATATCCTAGGTGTGTGACTAATCCACTGTCAGCTTGTCCAAAAGACCAGTAGCATCAGTACACATGTGACTGATCAGTACTTTATTTCAAACATCCGGATGCGTGCGTGTGTTCATCAACACAGCTTAATACAAATGCCCTCTACGCTGTGTGTTGCTCGTCTCCTCTGAGGCCAAATTGTGATTAGAGCTGTGTGTTAGGCCTGTGTGTGTTAGGCCTGTGTGTGTTAGGCCTGTGTGTGTTAGGCCTGTGTGTGTTAGGCCTGTGTGTGTTAGGCCTGTGTGTGTTAGGCCTGTGTGTGAGCACAGTGTTGAGGGGGTAGAAGGATTGGCAGACTGTAATTCCATTGAAACTGGCACCTGGCCCCCTCCGAAGCCCAGGGGTAAGGCTCTTACTGTGGGATAATCGTGCGCCGTGGCAACGTGCCGTGGGTGGGTGGTAGTGGTGGTGGTGGTGGGGGGGGGGGGGGCGGGCTGCATCAAGGCCCGAGGGTGTGAGGAGGATCAGGGCGAGGTGCGAAGAGGACCGGATCACGACACCCCGCCGACTATGAGCCTCTCAGGACAAAAGGGGGGCAGAGCAGGATGTGTGTGTGTGTGTGTCTGGGGGGACAGAGTGCATGTACATACTATATGTGTAGGGCGCTCGCTGCAGTAAAAGGGCAGACTGTGGATTAGCATCCAAGGGATGGGTATAGATTGGAGACTAGATGAGGGTGTCAGGGGTTAGGGGTATTTAATGTTTCTTATTGATTCCAGGGTTAGTGGATTGGTTGGAGGGGATAAAGGGCTTGGCTGGTAGACTGGTCGGACGGTTGGTTTACTGGTTGGTTGGGCTCTATACAGAATGTACATGGTTGGAGCTGCATACTGAGGAGATTCATTTTCAGTGAAGCCTGGTGGACTTTGGTGCTGAGATGAAGGTGAGCTCTGTGTGAATGCTGAGTGTCAAAGAGGTCACAGTTTGAACTCTCTGGCTTGGGGAGAGGGGAAGGGTGGGGGGGATTAGGTGGTTGGGGGGGATTAGGGGTGGGGCCCCACTGTGTTTTGGCCGGAGGAGATAGAGAGCCGGCCCGCTAAACGAGCATGTCTGTGAAATGTACTTTATTGTTGCCTAATCCACACACAGTGGCAGCCCCTGTTTCACGTTGTATTCGGACCCTGTGGGGGCTCTTTCTCCTTGTGTGTGTGTGTGTGTGTGTGTGTGTGTATGTGTGTGTGTGTGTGTGTGTGTGTGTGTATGTGTGTGTGTGTGTGTGTGTGTTTGCGTGCCTAGCCACCCCGTGGGGCCGTGGCTAATTGGACAAATTTGCACAGCGGGGGAGGAGACACATTCACGGCGGGAGATTTGATATATGGACCCAGAGTCTGGTGACAAGGAGGAGGAGGGACACCACAGCTTCTCTGACACACATTCTGAGACACACACACACACTCATCATACACACGGCTGTGAGGATACTCCTCTAACATAACACACAGACATCATTATTCTCAGGTGACGCATTCTCATATAACACACACACACACATACACACATTACTAATCCATAGCTGCCCAGTGCAGCCACAAAGAGAGATTTGGCCATGTGATGGCTATTATACGCTCAGTTTTATGCTTGCTCATAAATCCGGGATCCCAGATTAAATATGATCAATCCCTCAAATGTGAAAACATGCTGAGCTGGGTGAAAATCACATGCTGGAGGCATATCTGGAACGCTGACTGCAGGGTGAGGCAGCGTGCACAGTGGAAGAACAACAAAGGGTTTTTGTTTGAAAGTGTTGCGGTGTTTATCGTTTTTTTATTTGGCCTCATATTAAGCTGTCTTTCTTTGGTTTGAGAGGAGTGTGTGGGTATTTGTGTGTGTGTGTGTGTGTGTGCACACGCCCTTTTCAACGTCACCCCAATGGAATTGGGTTGCTAGACCTGGATCCTGCTTTAATCAGGGTTTTGGCCAGAGTGTGTGTGTGTATCTGAAACATTGTGCTGGTGTGTGTGTGTCTGAAAGAGTGTGTGATGTTGTGTGATGTGTGCAGAGCCTTAAGAGCAGGTCTGGGCCCAAACTGTTTCATCAAGCACTTGTGGTCCGGGACTTCTGGACCCTGAACTTGTACCACACAGCCATCTGGGATCCCGTTTTGGACTTATAGTGTCAGGGCTATAAACACGCACAACCCACACACACACACACACACACAGAGACACATGTGTTCTTCTCGCACAGTCATTTCCATACATGCTCACAAAAAGACACACAGTCATTTGCAAACACACATACTAAGACATACACACCCACAGAGAATCACTGTCACATTTAGCTTGGGCTGTCTCCCAGCCCTGCCCTGTCATTTACTGTATTAGCTGTGGTCCTGGTGCTGAAACGGCCCATTATGTGGGCTTTGTATGTTTTGTGTGTGTGTGTGAGTGAATGTGCGTGCCTATGTGTGTGTCTGTGTGTGTGTGTGTGTGATGTTGTTGTTGTTGTTTTCCCCACACGGCCACAGCTCTGGAACTGGTCCTGGCCACACGTCCTTTGATGTGTGTGTGTGCGTGTGTGTGTGTGTGTGGGGGGGGTGCTTCCCGCAGACTCCTTCTTTCCATCCGTCTGTCGCTCCAGCCCCCTCGCTCCAGCCCCCTCGCTCCAGCCCCCTCGCTCCAGCCCCCTCGCTCCAGCCCCCTCTCTCCAGCCCCCTCGCTCCAGCCCCCTCTCTCCAGCCCCCTCGCTCCAGCCCCCTCGCTCCAGCCCCCTCGCTCCAGCCCCCTCGCTCCAGCCCACTCTTGTGGCTGCGGCGCATGACAAGGCATCCTGCTCTTTCTCAGTGTGATCCTTCCTGCAGCTGCTTGGGACACACACACACACACACACACCCTGTTCATCTGGGGATGGTTACTTCATCCTGGTCGTCTGGCCTACTCCTCTCTGTGTCCCCTCTCTCTTTCTCCTTCCTTTGTCTTCTCTTTTTTGATCACTCTCTCTCTTTCTCTCCCTCTCTGTCTGTCTCTGGGAGGATGTGACATCAGTCCTTCATTGACCTGTACTCTCTCCAGCAGAAGGGAGGTCTAATCCTCACGTTTAAGCACTCAACGATGTTTAGACTATAAATATTCATGTTTGGTCGCGTGAAGACGCGTGCATGTGTGTGTGTGTCGGTATGGGGGGACTGTATTTGGGAAACTGGTAGATCTGCAGCCAAAGACTGATGCTGTAGCATGCTAGTGTAAAACACACACACACACTTATCAGACAGAGCCAGACAGCAGCCACAACTACTACACAAGCAGTCTATTAATCTCCGTCGGGACCAGTAAACAGTACTTGCCTGGACTTAGTTGATGCTTCAGAGTTTGGGCCAAAATGCTTCCATTTGATAAGTATTACTTAACAGCACATTGAAAGACCCAGGCCCTCCCTGAGATAGATAGGATGAGCGATTTCATTGTGATGTGTGTGTGTGTGTGTGTGTGTGTGTGTGTGTGTGTGTGTGTGTGTGTGTGTGTGTGTGTGTGTGTGTGTGTGGAGAATGTCTCAAGAGAGGCACAGCTCATTGGGCCTCTCAATGGAGGCTGTCTCCTGCACTTGGCAGCTTGTCTATGGATGTGTGTTTATACACTTACACCTAACAAACACACAGACACACACAATCGCTCCCACAACTGCATTTCAGTCGGTCTTGGCCCTTGCTCTATGAAGTTTGAAATCAGCCTTAGCGATCTCCGTTTTCCGCTCCATCTCATCCGATGCACGTGAACAAACACACTCGCTGTGTGCATGTGCACGAGCATGTGTCGGTGTGTGTGTGTGTGTTCGTTTCACTTTGCTTTTATTGTTTTAAAATTCTGTTGCCCAAAGAAAATCGATGACGTGACGCTTTAAAAAAAAAACATTTTACACCAACTGTCCAAATTCATCTGGATCCATTTAAGTCCAGATCTAGGCCTTTTGAAAATCTGCGCTTCTACCAAAAACAATATTCCTTTGTTTATTTGTTTCGTGTTTCTTTCTGTTTTTCTGTCTGGCCAGGAAAACGTTAGGCCAGCTAGCTGCGAATTACCTGTAGAAAATTGCTACAGAAACATGATATGATTTGTTTGTGTTTCTGTGTGTTCTATATGTCTGCTGCTAGCTCTGTACAATATGTATTATGGTTATGATTGTATGCATGTGCGCATGCGCACCCACATGCTCCAGTAAATACTGCTGTCTCTCTTGGCCCAATTGTTTTTAGTTTTTACATTTGTGGGTCTTTTTCGATTGTATGTCTTTGATAGTGAAATAGTGACAGGATAGGCAGCGGGAGAAAGTGAAACACATGTAGGAAAAGGCCCGGGCTGGAACCTGGGCCCCGGAGGCCCCCTCAGCCTCAGTGTAGTTCCCTGTGAGCCCCGTGTGTTTGGCCCATTCTGAAGGTAAAGTACAGAGCGACGTGATCCTGACCTCAGTCAGCTTTCATCTCCTCTGCAGCTTCTGTCATGGCACCTGTCACCTGACGCTTTTCCTGCAGCACTTCCTCCTTCCTTCTCTTGGACCCTGTGGACAGTTGACTCTATCCTAGTGCGTTCTTGCATGTGATTCCGTGCGAGCATGTTTGTTTACAGACTTTAAGAGAAGTGAACTTTCCGGTGCTTTCGTTTTGTTGACAGATGTGCAAAAATACTCCAAAAGCAGATATGACATCCAAGTTCAGTTTTGGAAGTCCATTTTTGCTTTCCTTGTAGTGCAAGTGTGTGTGTGTGTGTTTGTGTTGGACCCGGCTTGGCTAGATCGATGATCTGTAAAGTGGATTTGGTATTGCCGCGTTTGCTTTGGCAGGTCTTGAAAGAGGCCTGCTGATTACACTCCCAGATGTCACACACACACATCAGCGCTCACTGCCCTGCTCTTTAGTGTGTGTGTGTGTGTGTGTGTGTGTGTGTGTGTGTGTGTGTGTGTGTGTGTGTGTGTGTGTGTGTGTGTGTGTGTGTGTGTGTGTGTGTGTGTGTGTGGTGTGATTGAAAGGAGGAGGGGGTCTGGATACCTACTGTCTTTTGGCTCTTTGTACTTTGACAGCAACCTCCCCCACCCCTCCTTTAAACAAACTGGGTCCTGGAAAAAACTGTATCTTGTCACATATCGGTTATTTTACTTTGTGTTTGACTTTGAACCTTTCCTTGTTTAATCGATGTAACATTAATTCATGAATACACTTTTAGTGCATCCTCATGCAGGCCACTCAAGGAGTATGAATCCAGCCTAAATGGAGCACAGTTCAGCCTAATACTAAAACAGTTGTGCTTGGGAAGTTTAATATTGACACCTGAAACTGATTGCCCTAGATTAGTGCGAATCATTGAAGCACAGTTTGTCCTTGTGTACTTGTGTCCTGTCTTCCTCTCCTCAAGCCCTGTCTCTCAGCCTTTTCAGCTGTCAAGGCAGACTCAGAGCATTGACTTAGTGAGGGAGACTGGCTCCATGCAGCTAATGTCATTAGTATCATGTCATTACATCTCTGCCAGTCACTGTCTGTCAATAGCAATGGAGTCCTAGAAGCCTAAATGGTTGGGGATGTTTGTAACGTGTGTGTGTGGCCTAATAAAAGCGCAGCCCCTGACACTTTTACTGCAGGTAAATGGAGAAAGGATTTATGGGGCTTGTTTGGAGGCCAGAGGCAGTCTGACTGGACCAGCGTCTGACACACACACGCACTAACACACACACATGTACCTACACACTAACACACACGCACATGTACATATACACTAACACACACACACGTACACACACACTAATAAACACACACTAACACACACACACATGTCCATACACACTAATACACACACATGTACACACACACACACACACACACATGTACATACACACTAATACACACATGTACATACACACTAACACACACATTCCCAACCGAGGGGCTTTACATGATGTCCCAGCATCAGACCAACCGCAGGATTGTGAAACACAATGCTAATAACAAGGAAAAAAAAAATCTCTTTTTGATTTCATTAAAATAAAAGAGCAACCATGTTGGCCACATTATCAACATAAGTTGATAAACGGTTAGGCTTATCAACATAAGTTGATAATCAAGATTCTGAGTTAAAGCTCCACATTTGACCTCCTCTATAGATGACTCTGTGTCAGACTGTTCACTTAGATGGAGGCTGGTGTGAGGCAGAGGTGGGTTGGTAGAGGGAGGGTGACAGGGGCTGGACCCAGAGCGGTCCCTGATAGAGGGGTTCGCAACCTTCTAAGCAGCTTTGGAGAGGAGAAAACAAGTGGATGAGATAAAGGATGAGGCCAGAGAAGGAGCCTTATTCCCAGGTGGACCTTGGCTTTGGGCTCCATCCCATTTTGTCAAAGTAAAGCCCTTTTAAATCCTCCTACTGTACAAGGGCTTCAAACGGAGAACTTGTTTCCCTCAGGAAGATGACTGGCATTAAGGGCAGCGTGGGCTCCGCCAAGTCTTTTGTCCATCTCTCTTTTTTCTGCCCTCCTGTAACCTCTCTGTCTGTCTCTTCCTGTCCTTTTTCCTCCAGTGTCTGACCCTCTGAATCTCTCTGCCTTTCTGGTCCTCCCTCCTGATCACTTTCTCCCTTCACCCCTTCTCACCTTTCTCCTGTCTTTTGACAATCCTCCCCCATTCCCTCTCTTCTTTCACTCCCTCCTCCTTTCACTTCCCTCCGTCCGGCCCTCTATCTCTCCATGTCTGTAATAATCCGAGGTCTTTAGCTTAGAGACACAACGGAGGAGAGTCATTACCAAATGGGATTGGTGCAGATTTCTATCGCAAAGCAGGCTCCCAGAATCCTCTTGCGTGACCTTTGCCGTGACCCCTGGGGAGTGGGTGGAGGGATGGGGGGGGGGAGGGGGGGGGGACCGTGCTCCTGCTAGGATCAGAGAGGTTGCTCTGGGAGTCACGGTTAGGCTTGGTGTGTGCGTATGTGTGTGAGTGTGCGAGACAGAGAAATGTATATGTAGCTGTGTGTGCATGTATGTATGGCATGCACGTCGGTTTCCAAGGCTTTTTTGCAAAGGGTAGACCTTCAGAACTGTAGATACTAAAGTGTCAGAGTGTGTGTGTGTGTGTGTGTGTGTGTGTGAGGAGCAGAGCAGACTGTAGTCAGGTGGAGCCACAGCTACAATCCATCAGATCTGTTTCTCTCCTGTGGCGCTACTCCATGGCAGCCATCACCCAGCTGATGGATAACTCTGTCTGACAGGGCCAGGACCCCTGCACCACTCTGTGTTTGTGTGTGTGTGTCTGTGTGTGTGTGTCTGTGTGGACCTCACCCCTCCTCTACCCTGTCCGCCAGCTGAGGCCTCTGGTTGCACAGTTGTCTCTCTCTCTCTCTCTCTCTCTCTCTCTCTCTCTCTCTCTCTCTCTCTCTCTCTCTCTCTCTCTGTGTCTCTCCCTCTCTCTCGCTCTCTCTCTCTCTTGCTCTCTCTCTTGCTCTCTCTCTTGCTCTCTCTCTCTTCCTCGCTCTCTCTCTCTTCCTCTCTCGCTCTCATTCTCGCACTCTCTCCCTCACTCTCTCTGGCACTCTCTCTTTTTGGCACTCTCTGGCACTCTCTCTCCCCCCTCTCACTTTCACTTACTTTCTCCCCCCCCCCAACCACCACCACCCTATTTTTCTCTCCATGCCTGTGGCAGAGATGAGACCAGATTTAACACAGTTAGCTTAAACCCATCCACACAAACACTTCTCTGGGTCTTGGACGACTTCCCGTGGCTGTTTTCTGTTGATATAAATCAACAGAAATCTACATACTCCACACGGTGTTTATTAGCAGTGTGTTAGACCAACAGTCACCAGAATCACGGGTTTGGACTTTGTACCATGTGGACTAAGTACTGGACAAGGACAGAGAGAGCAAGAAGGATGGCTGGAGAGAGAGAGAGAGAGAGAGAGAGAGAGAGAGAGAGAGAGAGAGAGAGAGAGAGAGAGAGAGACAGAATTTTGATTAGGGGATGGAGGGTATGAAAAACGGGTTCAAAGAAAAAAGATCCTGAAAAAGAGGAGAGTGGATCCAAGGATGTTACCGTTAGTAATCATTCAGTTGGTGTCCTCCAGTTGTCTTTCCCATGTGTTCTTTCTTTCTGTCCAATTGAGATTTGGAAGGAAAAGTCTCGCTTTGTTTGTTGCCTGAAGTTTGAATGGAGCATTCACTAATACTCTGTGTATTAGTATGTTGTGCGGTACATGGTTCGTAGGACTTCCTAGTTCTTGTGCCGCAGGTGAAGTGTGTTATTCTAGTCTATGGGTCGAGGTTGAGTGTTGTTGCAGAGGCCCACCGTGTTGGGTGTTTTGGATTAAGTAAAGGTTCAATACCTGATGGGAAACTGTGCTCTCAGAACTTACACAGTTCACAAACACTACTGAGAAACAGGCCGGACCTTGGGACCTCACACACACACACACACACACACGTGTGTGTGCATTCTATTGTAAACATGTTGTCTGCAGGTCACTGTGAAACGTATCACCATGGTGACCTTCACCGCATCATCATCACCTTATCCCCCTCCCCCCCCCACACACACACACCCACACATTGACACCACCCACCCTCAAATCAATTTAGCTGTCCTCCCAACTTAACTTACCGTGAAGTGTGAAAGCTGAAGAACAGCCCTGTTGCTGGGCTCTGATCTATCCTGGGGTACACTCTGTTTTGGTGCACCTTGCTGCTTTGGTCAACCAAGTGGCCCCAAACTAGAGTTGGCTAAGAAATAAATGAGCTGTGATTATTCCTGGCTCGTATGGTCAACACACACACACACACAGAAGTTTCTATAAATGACTTGAGAAACCCTTCAAAGACTTGGCACTTCTTTCCCAGTATTTGGGGGTGCGTTGAGGCGTGGTTCTTTTACCCTGTGCATGACCCCCAGAGTACTAGACCATAGGAGCATACACACACACGCACACATGCCCTAGCTGTCAGAGGACTCGCCATTTGTCAGCAAACACACTCTTTCGTGGTCTGCTCCGTGTCAAACGTAGCGCTCCCCTCTAATCATGACCAGGGTGCCCCCTTCACCCGTTTATGACTGCCCTGAGGCCCCCAGGAAAGAAAGAGGCAACATGAAAACGAGAAGGGAGGGAGAAACAGAAATGTCCCCTCGCACGGCCACACTCATTTCCTTTCCCCCTTGTGCGTCCCACCCTCCCCAACTGTCTGTCCTGGAGAGTGGACTCTTACAGGCGCCTCTTCGTCCTCCCTGCCTACCTAAGATCTGGGCTAGGCTAACTGATCCTGGCACCTTGTACGACTGCAAATATACACTCCAGGATCCTGTATTATACACATACTACATGGGGGACAGGGAGAGGATGGTTATGTCTGCCATCATGTTGTTGTTTCTCATGTTGTCCCCTCCACACCAGACCACTTTCTCCTTTGATTGTGCTTCTCTGTTTTATCTGTGCATGCGTGTGTGTGTACGCATGTTTGCGCACAAGGACTCTCAATAACCAATCTGGCTCCTTTCAGGTGCCCGCATAACTGTGAGTGAGTGTGTGAGTGTGTGTGTGTCTGTGTGAGTGTGTGTACACACCACTCAATCTGGCAAGCCTGCATAATAGAAGCTCAGGAATACACAAACTCATCTGACACAAACTCACACACACACACACACGTTCAGAGCACAACCTGTGCCTTGTATGTTTAAACAGTCCGTGTCCAAACACAGAACATGGATGTGTAGTCCTCTGGCTCAGGGTCGTGGCACGCAAGCACATGACCCATATGTCAGCACATGACCCATATGTCAGCACATGACAATATAGCACGGCCACACGCACACACAAACACACACACACACACAAACAATAGTTAATTATTCCATGCCGCAATCTGTTCAACCCTCTCAGCATCTCTGCACTTAGTAGTAATAAAGGTTCCTGTCTCTTGATTACAAAGGAAGTAGGTTGAGTCATCACTCTGAACGCACACACACACACGCACACACATCCTGATTATCTGTTAGATCTCAATGGCCTTGTCATGTTCCCTCCCCCCTGTATTGGCTATGTTGTGGGCAAACTGGTTTCCCATCCCTGCTTTGATCTCAGTGTTTTCACCAGCTTTTCTCTACGTCAGCTCACCTGTACTTCTCTGTACATTAAATGGAATCGATTGCAAATCTGTTGCAAATGTTTCCCAGGCTCTCTAGCTACCTTGGGAAAGAATGTTAAGTTAGCTTGTATTAGCTTAGGTGAAATAGAGAGTACCATGTATTTATCTGAAAGTGTGTGTGCGTGTAGGCCTGTGTGTGTGTGTGTGTGTGCGTGTAGGCCTGTGTGTGTGTGTGTGTGTGCGTGCGTGCGCTGGCGTCTGTGTTCGTCTCTCTAGGCCGTGTCTCTTTGCCAATGAAGGGGAGCAGGCGTGCCACACACAGGCCCAAAGAGACAACCTCACTCCTCCTATGGAGGCATTAAGACGAGTCTTCACTGTTTTCTTCCCCGACGCTTCTGGAACAAGCTTTTAAGTGCAGGGTGAAAAGTGAGGTGGAGTGCGTCTGTCTTTCTCTGGGTGTGCGAGTGTGTTTGTGCGTCTTTCTCTGCGTGTGTGTCTGTCTCTGTGTGTGCGTGTGTGTGTGACAGAACACACGTTGGCGGTGACTAAACCGCCCAGGGCAGGCCCCTGGTATTGACTGGGATTACCAACACTCAGGGCCAGACCCAGGAGAGGGTGGGAAGGGGAGTAAATGATTTAAAAGCAGGGTCTAATGTAATGAAAGGAAGGGTTTTACCATGAAGGAGCTGACACACTTCCCCTGAGCTACCTATCACCAGGCGTTAATCCAGGGAGCTTACAGCTCCATTAACACTCACACCGCCTGCTCCCAACTACACCGGCAGCACTCTCTCTCATACACACAACACACACACAGTGTTTCAGTGGCCACACACAAACACTCTCTCTCACACACACACACACACACACAGGGGATATCACTCTGGGTTCATAGCACAGGCCAATGGTGTGTGTCTGTGTGATTCTAGATTGTTTTGTGAGCTCAATACGGGAGATTGTGTGTGTGCGGAGAGAGTGTTCCGACGCCTTTTGTGTCTGTACACACACAGAATATACAGATCTTTTTTTATGTATGAGCGACTGAGATGAAGGTGCCGAGGGGCCTAGAGAGAGGAAACGAAAGCCGTGCGTGTCTGTATGTGCACTGAGACCCAGCCTTCACCCAAGTCTGCCACCTCCCACCCCAGCTCGCCCCTGTCCTAGACAGCAATACACACTCTTTTTAATCCATTCCTCAAACCAACAAATGCACAAGCTTGCCTAGCGAACCTTGCCTAACCACTCTAGTCGGGAAGACTGACAAATGTTCCATGCAGGGCCAAAACCTTATTCATACGCAACGAGACACAGTGGAAATGGCACAGACCACACTCTTAATGTTTAACTATTAAACGGTCCTGTAAACCAATATGAGACTGGCTTTTGTGGAAAAAGCTTGTTTCTGCAATGACGTGACAACTTTAGGGGTTGTTTTTAGAGTAGCATCGCTAATTTACACAGAGACGCATCCCAAAGCAGAAGGTGTCTGTTTTCCCAACCCAAATGACCTCACAGCCACAAAACCACCGACCTCCATTAAGGTGCAGTAAACCACCATTAGCTCAACCCGAATCCTAGCCCCCCGTCGCAGTAAAGGTTAATTGAATTAGCGCTAGCGAAGCTTGCCGCCATCGTTAGCGTCGTCAACCACCAGGTAGCTCAGAGACCACGGCATTTATCCCAAGCTTGGCGTGCTTGTCCGGTGTACAGTGTGTGTGTGTTTGGCTGGTGTGTGTGCATGTGTGCCCAGCTGTGCCCTCCTGAGCCCTCGTTGTAAAGGTGAACACACACTTGCACGCATGCACACACATACACACACACACACACACACACACATTGATTAAATCTTCAAGGAAACTAGCACTGGTGGGAGAGATAAGTAGGAGGCCAACAGCTGGGGAATAACTAATCCATCAGGGTTTTACCATGATGAAAAAAAAACACCCAAAGCGTGTTTCTTGATTTTTATTTAATTTCGCTGTCCCTCACCCTCATGAGCTAAAACTCTTTTTGGCCTGCTTGTCACATTTTTATAAGAGAGAGAGCTATGTGGGTTGAGGTAATCTTACCATGTCTTCCTCACAGAGGACTGGGTGTGATTTTGTAAGGCCGTCATCATAGTGACAGCTGCAGTGACGGGGGAGGCAGAAGGAGAGGACCCGTCAGAGTGCTGGAAGGACGGGTGAGAAGGAGGGTGCGGGCATTACTAGGGAGGACAGGAGAAAGAGCGGGAATCAGCTCAACCTTGACATCCGTGTATGGCACACACACACAACCACACACACACAACCACACTGTCCGTGTCACCCCACTCCCTGGGCGCACCTCAACTGTCAAGTAGGGCCATTCTTCTCACCTCCTTCTTTTCTTTGTTCCTTCTCCTCCTCGACTCCATCTCTTCTTCTCAGTTGATGTTAGTGGAGATGACAGGTGTGAGCAGATCCCCAGTAGGAGGTCTCCATGTTGCCTCTCACCTCGCCTGGGCTCCTGGAGCCGGGGAGATGAGATGATGAGGCTGTTTGCTGTGGTGGAGATGACCCCAGCTTGACATTGAAGCCAGTGGTTTTCCCTTATATAGACAATGCTCCTGTATTAGTCTGTGAGCGAGCGTTTTTGAAGAGTTGAGTGATTTTTGTTGGTATGTTCTTTGCTCAGCTACAAGGTTTCAGATTAGAAGTTAAACACGCTAGGTCAGGCCTCGTTGTTACAACACCCCACCATCCCCTCACACACACACACACACAGACCTGCCAGGTTACGACTCTCCCAACTGCTAAATAACACTAACGTATACACTCGTAATCACACAAGCCCTGCTGCTGGGATTATTATAGACACACACAAACAAACAAACAAACCATTCAACCCTTATTCGACAGATTAATACATATAGGGCAAGTGGTTCCATGTAAACAAATGTACTTCACTGTAAAACCTCCCACACAAACCGTCACACACCACTGGTTTATGAGAACTCTCCCAATAAATCCCAAAACATTTAATCCAGACAAGTCAGTTGTGGTGTACACTGTTCTCTACACTCAATCCAACAACCTTGGAAATAAAATAATAACATCCCAACATCATGTCACCTCAGAGAGGTTTATGGCCTGGCAGCACACAAGGCATTCTGTGTCTCTCACCAACACACACACCTACACACACACACACATGCTCAAACACCCTGCAGGCTCTTGGCCCTTTGAAGGTGGGCCTGCTGGCTTAAGGGGAGTGTGTGTGTGTGTGGGGGGGGGCACACAGCCTCCTCCATAAAACGCTGAGAAGTTATCAGCCATTCTTGTTTGTGTGTGTGTGTGCGCGTGTGTGTGTTTGTCATGCTATCACGGTGGAGACCAGGGGCAGCCCGTGCACACTCTGGCCTCGGCATTAGCACCTGTCAGTGGGTCAGAGTGTGGCTGAGACAACCCAGGTCTGGAACACACACACACACGGGCCAAGATAGCCACTGAACCTTCCAGATCAAAGGGTACCAGGGTTGTGCTGATAACCCTGTTTGGAACTAGGAAGGTTCTACTACTAGTCTAGATAAAGGACTGAGGCACGTATCAATGTGTACAGCACAGGACGCCTGTCCCTCAATCTCACAACCCTATCTCTCCGTCTCCTTCTCTCTCCCTCCTTCCCTTCCTCACCCTTTCTATCTCTGTGGCTCTCACTCTCACTCTCTTCCTCTCTTCTTCCGCTCTGTTTATCAGTGCAGTTGCTGTTCGGCGTGTAACTTTGGGGGAAGAGAGGAGCTCTCCTTTGATGTGCTCCACTCTGTCTGTAAGGCTGTGTGTTCAGCTGATAGAGTATATACCCTGTGGTATCCTAAAAAGCACCGGGCTCTTCGCCTGCTCGGAGAAACACTCATACTGTTTATCTGTGTGTGTGTGTGTGTGCGTGCCTGTGTGTGTGTGTGTGTGTGTGTGCGTGCCTGTCTGTGTGTGTGTGTGTGTGTGCGTGCCTGTCTGTGTGTGTGTGTGCGTGCCTGCCTGTCTGTGTGTGTGTGTGTGTGCGTGCCTGTCTGTGTGTGTGTGTGCGTGCCTGTCTGTCTGTGTGTGTGTGTGTGTGTGTGTGTGTGTGCGTGCCTGTCTGTGTGTGTGTGCCTGTCTGTCTGTGTGTGTGTGTGTGTGTGTGTGTGCGTGCCTGTCTGTCTGTGTGTGTGTGCGTGCCTCTCTGTGGGCCTGTGTGTGTGGGTGTGCGTGCACTGTGTGTGTGTTGGTACCTGACTGAAGCCAGAGTACCATTCTGTATGTTCTACAGCCTTGTGCAAAGAGCTCTGCTGTGGTGGACAAGATGAACGGCACTAAGTGACAGCTCTGTGAACACAGACCGCTAAACACAGTCCCCCTCTGACTACTACGCAACACACTATTTATTCTCTTCAGCGAGGGACTTCCATCTAAGTACATAAGGATAGGTGATTCTAGGTATACCTTTTGAGGTGTATTTTTGGGGCAGTGCAATTCGGTGTATAATACTGTATAATTTTCCAAACTGTTACTCAATAATACTGTTTTTTTGTACCAACAACAAATGAATGCAACATAAATGTTACCGCGGCGACCACGTAAATTAACCATGAGGGCCTGCAGGCTGTAGAAACTCCAGGCGCTATTTACAGCCAGGCATTTCTAGTGAAGAGGAGCCCGTCATTAGTTCAGCTAAGGGTACATCAGTGCTTAGACACTTAGTGGCCTGATGTTCAGATTTATCACCTCCCAGAGAGGCAGAGACTGGGCTGTCTCCAGCCCCCGGGCGGCTAAGACAGAGACAGCTTTGGGAGACTGCGAGGCTCCCTAAGAACAGTTTGCTCCAGCAGTAAACAAATCAAGAGGAGCTCGAGGTGTGACTGGAGGCCGGGCCTGACCGTCTGCTGTCTGCATGGTCATGTCTGCATTTAGCTTGTGGGAACTTGTGGACGGTCCAGCTTGTTCAGAGTGTGGTCATGTCTGGAGAGCGGGCCTGTATCTAATTGGGTCCGTGTTAAAATAGGCCGCAACTCAACCGCGGTTGGTTCTCCTCGTCGTGTTGTTCCTCTGTACTGAGAATGGGTCAGGTTGATGAAACGTTTTGGGCCACAGAGCGGATTCTGAACTAAGTGTCCTCAACTTCCAACCTCGTTTTGGCTTTGACGGGACGAATATTCCAACGTACCGTGGTTTTGGCCGCGGAGCAGATCCATTGTTTTCGACTCTGTACTCGGTTTGGACTGGAAGCTCATCATACTTAACGGGGACGGGTGGCATGTGTGTGTTCCAGGAACGTTTGACCGCAGCGTGACCCTGCTGGAGGTGTGCGGCAGCTGGCCCGAGAGCTTCGGGCTGCGTCACATGAGCTCCGTGGACACCACGGAGGAGGGTCTTCGGGAACGCCTCGCCGACGCCATGTCTGAGTCGCCGTCCAGAGAAATACTGGGCTCTGCTACAGGTTGGTGACACGCATGCACACACATACCCCATGTATTAACATCTTAATACATATAGGCCAAGTGCTTATGAGTAAACAAATGAGATAGCGTGTAAAACCACACACACGTACACACTAACGGAAGTGCCTTATTGTGTGTGGCAGTCAGTCATACCCTAAAAGAGAGCCTGGGGCATTTCTTGCACACTGCTCATGAAGATGCACACTGTGTGTCCATGAAATGGTGGAATACACAATTGTGTGTGCGTTGTGTGTTCGCACGCCCGGGCGAGAGTGTGTTTGCGCGTGTCATTCTTTCTGACAGTCAAACTGACAGTTAAACTAATTTAGGAAAGCGGCAACCCTCTCGTCTTGTCCTTAAGTGAACATGAAGGCGGGGGGGGGGGGGGGGTGCAACATGGAGGGCATGTGTGAGAAGGTTGCCATAGGGAACGACCCGAGGGTCACAAGGCCAAAATGTGTTTAGCATTGACTTTCTCCCCCCATGCTCATTCTGTGAGCTGCCCCATGTCCACCACAGACGCCCCTGCAGCCTGCTGTCTCGCTGGCGTGCTTCTCCTTCCCCTCCGTCGTCCTCTCCAGCACACATGCTCTCTTGCGTCGCAGCTATTAGGGCCTAACCACATTTGAACCTATTCATTTACTGTCCCCTCTGCTGTAGAATTCCCTCTTTCTCTCCGCCTCTCCCCGTCTTTCCAACTCCTTCTCTCTGTCTCAGTAATTGGCCCTGTCTCTCTCCCGGCCCGTCATTAGATTAGGGCAGACTCCCGGACACTTGTAGTCTGCGCTTGTTCCTCCATCGCCACGGCCCCTAATGCAACGCAAAATTCATTACTGATCACATTACACTGAGGCCACCCACCCCCCCCTCTCCGCCTCTGGCTCTCCCATCCCACACAAGACACTAGCTTAACCCTTTCCACAGCAAGAAACAGGGGCCACTCGGTCACTGTGTGTGTGTGTGTCCGGAGGAGGGGGGGAGGGGGGACTGGAGCCTGCCCTCAGACATGCTCATCCATCCTGGACTGACTGTGGCTTTGTGTCCCTCTGGCACCAGACTTAAGAAGGGAGTAACAGGGAGGTAATGGAGGCTAATCTAATTGGGACCAGGAGAGTGTAATCCATTGGAAATATGTGTGTGTTTATGTGAATGTGCCGGACGTTGGGTGAAGAAAGAGTGTGTGTGCACGTGTGTGTGTGTGTGTATGGTTGCTGGTGTTGGAGTTTGTAAGAGAGTGCCTGTGCCTTAGATGGCCTTGAGAGTGTGAATGTCTCCAGGGTGGAATAGTAGGTTCAGGAGACACACACACACTGAGAGTTGGAATGCCTTATGATATAACAAATCACCATCCCTGACATTCCTCCAACACACTCGGTCACTTATACACACACACACACACCGCTCATATACACACACATTCACACTGAAAACAAAGCCCCTACTCAGTGAGATTGAGCTCTCACGCACAGCCTGAGACCTACTGTCGCCAAGGCCAGGAGCAGGTGACACACAGATCCAGAGATGGAGAGATGGAGAGAGAAGGGGGAGGGAGAAGGAGAGACAGACAGAGAGAGAGAGAAGGGGGAGGGAGGAGGAGAGACAGACAGAGAGAGAAGAGGGAGGGAGGAGGAGAGACAGACAGAGAGAGAAGGGGGAGGGAGGAGGAGAGACAGACAGAGAGAGAAGGGGGAGGGAGGAGGAGAGACAGACAGAGAGAGAGAGAAGGGGGAGGGAGGAGGAGAGACAGACAGAGAGAGAGAGCAGGGGGAGGGAGGAGGAGAGACAGACAGAGAGAGAGAGAAGGGGGAGGGAGGAGGAGAGACAGACAGAGAGAGAGAGAAGGGGGAGGGAGGAGGAGAGACAGACAGACAGAGAGAGAAGGGGGAGGGAGGAGGAGAGACAGACAGAGAGAGAGAGAACGAGGAGGGAGGAGGAGAGACAGACAGAGAGAGAAGGGGCCCATGAGCTGACTGCTAAAACACACTCCTGCTGAAATTAGATTTGGCCATGTAACATAACGTTGCAAACTGAATTTGTCTTATTGGTGCCAACCCAACATAAATTCCATTGAAGCCATGGGGATGATTGGGTCCCTGTTACCTTGCAGAGCTGAGACAAGCCAAGGTAGGCCAGCTGATGTCCGACTCACTGACCCTTACGCACACACAAACACACGCCCATTGTTGTCCTTTTGTTTTCTTTCAATGTCTGTTGTATGGAAGCAGCGATATCCCACCAGCTCACAGGGCTAGGTGAGGCAGTGTTCTGACTGCTAATGCTCTTCAGTGTTTCACTGAATGAGCAGAGGGACCAGGGGAGATCTGAGGCCACACACAGCCAGTCAGTCTGTTGATGCTGGTGCATGTTTTCACGCAAACGAGGAACAATAAGCCCATGACCTGAAAACGGCATTGCACTCAACTGGCTCACTCAACATCCCTTTACATGTGTAGGCTCCGTTTTAACACAAATATTTAAGGTGCTCTTATCAGCGTCCAGAAAGTACTGCCATTCTTCAGTGTATTTTGTGTGTGTGTGTGTGTGTGTTTGTCAGTATACACACGTGTGTGTGTACATCTGACATGTTAGTGAGTCTGCGTGCTTAGATTTCAGTGTGGGTGTGGGACCCTCTAAAACAGCAGGAAGTATGTCACTCACCAGTAGACTCTGTATACACATCAGGTCCTTATGAAGTCCCAATTATTTATGAACTTGTCAGACGCCCAGCCAAATAGGCTTATGATTGACTTAATTACTCCAACTGCCATTCGCCATCCAAGCATAGCTATTGGTGGGTTGATTCTCGGGCCGTCGGTGTAATTTTTGGAAGTCTTCCACCTCGTGTCTGATGTTATTGTGCAACTGAAAACACTGCCTTTTGTGCGTTGGCCTGTGTGTGCGAGTGCATGTGTGTCTATGTTTGCGTGTGTGTAGTTACATAAAAAAAGGGCACACTGTTGATGTAATCTGTTAGTGTGGATTGAGGATTTCCTCCCTGCCAGAGAGCTGTGTGTGTGTGCGTGTCTGTGTGTGTGTGCGTGTGTGTATATGTACTTGTGCATGTGTGCCCTTGCAAAGGCATTGGGTTCTACATTCTCCTCACTAGCCACTCTTATGTAGTTAACTATATACAGTAGATACTAGTATATTTGTAGTATATGTATCTAGTAACAATCAATGTATCTAAATACAGCACTGTGCTAACCACAGGAGGACACCTGACCTTATCATAGCATTGCTTTATGTGTCGCTTTTTTCAATCTGAATTCAAAGCCATTCTTACAGCGCTCGAACAGTAAGGACTGCATTGCGTGTTAGCCTAATGTGATTGGGGTGTACTGTTACTAGAGCCGTAGCCCGCAGCATATGAGAATCATTTCATAAAAGCGCTCTGTAATACAACCTTAATGATATTAATTGAGTCGTCAAGGCGCGTGGAGGCTGGGACCCCCCCGCCCTCCCACTCACAGGATAGAAACCTAGATTGTTTCCCCGGTCCGGCCCGTACCACTCCTATACCCAGTGTTTGAATTGGCCCATGTGACCAGGACCCCATTCAACCAGACCAGAGCTATTATCTGACTGACTGCCCTCTTTTGTACTTGAGCTTGTTATGACACACAGATATCCATCTGAACACCAACAACACGTACGATACACCATGAGACCACCGTGCCAAAGAGGTGAGTTTGGTCTGGAGGTCCCACTTTCCCCATCAATCAGGACCTCCCTCTGGCTCTGTGCTGTACGTGCACATGCACATGCTGTTGGTCACACGTACACACACACACACACACACATTCCAATACATATGCGCACACACAGACACAGAGCAGCGTATCAACACATTCATGCAGGGATACACACACAAATGTACACATTTTTCGAAACCTCTCGCGATGTGTCTGAATGAGAGCTGAAGCCAGGAGTGTTTTACAGGGTCTCTGAGCACAGCATGATCCTCCTGTGATGCACCACAGGCTGCCCACTGTGAAGTACAGTGTGTGAACACTAGTGGATTGTCCCGAACTAGGAACACACACACACATTAGAACATATGAGAATGACTAAAACATGTCATTCTGCTTGTCTATGTAGTATAAGTGATGGATTTGGAGGGCGGACATGCATGAGGTAATGCTCTAGGGTAACCACACATACCCACCATGTTGCCGGATCTTTCTTCCTGGCTTTCATTTTGCCTACGTGAGTCAGTGAGAAGGGATGTCGGGGGGCTAGTCAAGTGTTTTTACATCAGTCGTCTCAAGTTTAAGCCTGGCTGGATTGTGTGACGTTTTCCATCAGTGTGTCCTCTCCCCCGTTGTGTACTGTATGGCGTTAGTGTGTGGGGCTTCCGTATCACAGACACACATACACACCCACCTTAACTCACCCCATCACATCACTGGGATTCTTCACTGAAAAATATTAGTTGATCACTTTGTCACATCCCCTTAGGCCCCTGTTCCGCCACTTTAACACACACACGGAGAGAGAAAGAGAGAGAGAGAGAGAGGATGAGAGAGAGAGAGGGAGAGAGACGAGTGCACTCTCCGCCTGAGAGACACTCGGTAAAAGCTCCGACAAGGAGAAGAGAAAGAAGAAGGGAGCGCTGTGAGAGACAAGAAAGGGGGGATGTGACAGTATTGGAGGCTGAAGAGTATGGTGCCTAGAGAAGAGATGGAGGAGGAGTGTGAAAGAGGAGTACAGTCATTATATCTGCCCCCCAGCACTCCTTCATTCACTGGCCGCTCTCTCGCTCTCTCTTTCTCCCTCCATCTCGAGCCAGCCTGGAGCTTGAGTGTAATGCGCCGCGACAGTGTGAGACTATGAGGAATCATTCCTGTATTCAAAGCCGCCACGGCCTCTCTCGCCTCCCCTCCCCCTCCTCCTCTCTCTCTCTCCTCTGTCTCTTCTCCGTCTCCTCTCCTCCCCCGACACGTCAGGCATGGATGTCATTGTATCATTTATCCCGGCCTTCGCCCTCTCTGCCACTCTGCCCCGCTCGCTCACCCAGAGGGGAGCGTGAAGGAGAGTGTGAAAGAAAGTGTGTGTGTGTGTGTGTGTGTGTGCACAGGCAGGCGAGCGGGCGCGGCGGGCTTGGCCTACCGCAAATGGGCTTTTTGTGGACTTTTTTTGGAGCCTGCACTTAACAGCTCGCTCAAGGGAGAGACACATAGGCTTGTGAGAGTTTGCAGAAAAGGAGGGCGAGAGATGGAAGAAGAGGGCATAGGAGAGAGAAAGAGAGAGGGGGGAAGTAGGGCGACTGGAGGCTGGGATGGGGGGGGGGGGGGGGGGGTTTGAGTGGGAAAAGCACTTTTGAAAAATGTGTGTGTACGATGTTCCTGGTCTGTTTTGGGTTGTCTAGACAAGACGATGGAAGCAGCCTTTAAGAAGGACCAGGAGGCCTATGAACGCTCCTGAAATGAAGTTGTGGCCCAGCGTCTTCATGTTCCACCTCTCTTTACACAGCCAGCCCCAATACCAGTCAGGAACATTAGCCCTTAACCCTGGCCCTTGTGTGTTTACATTGCCCTTGACTAAATTAATAATACAGGAGTTACATTCGATCCATCTTCCCGTGCTGGATATGAAGCACAACGCTTAAACTGCCACATGCAAACACGTATACTATCGCTGGAAATATGTGTATTATTTTCAGTGATGATATATTCTCTAACTCACACACATATAGATCAATTATTATTTATCTCTCTCTTTCTGTCTCACTCTCACACACGCACACAGACACACGTATATAAGGGGTGTGTATCAATAAAAGATGTCGATATGAATAAGAGATGGAGAACATAATGGACAGATTGCGAGGCGGTGCGGTTGGAATAGTGTTCCCTCTGTGCTCACAGCTGGCCCAGTCGCCTCTACCGAGATCAGATCTGTGTGTGTGCGCGCACGCGTCGACACATCTCTTTCCAGGAACACGGGAGATAGAGAAGAGGGAGGGGAACGAGGACGGGGGGGTGGGAAGGAGGGGGGGGTTAAAACAGGAGGAGGAGAGGAGCAGAGGGACTGAGAGAAAGAGGGGAGTATACTGTAAAAATAGAATGCGGAGGGATGGAGGATGGGAAGAGGGAGGTAGGAGAGGGGGACAGGAGGATGGAGGGTGAGACGTGAGGAGAGGTAGAGGATCAGAGGGAGGTAGGAGAGGGGGACAGGAGGATGGAGGGTGAGACGTGAGGAGAGGTAGAGGATCAGAGGGAGGGAGGAGAGGGGGACAGGAGGATGGAGGGTGAGACGTGAGGAGAGGTAGAGGATCAGAGGGAGGGAGGAGAGGGGGACAGGAGGATGGAGGGTGAGACGTGAGGAGAGGTAGAGGATCAGAGGGAGGGAGGAGAGGGAACGGGGAAAGAGAGATGGGGGCTGAAAGGAAGTGAATAGGGTGTAAACACAGAAGGGAAGTTAGCAAGGGAACCAATTTGATCCAGCCTGAATGCAAAGAATAATTAGCCGTCATTATCGGCATTCATAACAGGGTCTTTAGTGTTCCCATAGCCTACTATCTCCAAGATGAAAGCACAACAGTAATTAGCCTGAATGGCCACATTAAAACAACTACATCCATAACTTGGCAGCATAAAATACCTTTCTGTCCTGCAGTGACTGTTTATGCTCAGGAGCTCATGTTCATCCACCCAACCCCCGACCCCCCAGCACACACACATAGACACACACACACTCCCTCGGGATGAGCCGATATTATGACCCTACATCATTTGTCCTTCCTGTTATGATCCACGCTCCTCTTTGTCCACCAAGTACGCTAATTTCTCCCAAGTCCTGCCACCCCAACACTCAGGCTATATTTCAGCCTCCTGGAATTAGATATAACCTGTTACAACAAACAAGCTAATGGACTGGAATAAACTAATTCAATAATTAGTAAATTAGTTGGTGAATTAGTAAATGGCAAGGTAATAAGTAGCAGTATCCATCCTCCTCCCTGCATCTGCGAAAGCAGCTTGTTGTCCAATTATACCTGAGATCCTAAGAGCTTTCTCTATCCGTAAACAGACATCTCAAGTATCTAAGAGGGTTATGACAGGGACGCTTGCTTAATGTCCATCTACTATTCAGTACTTTGTTAGTTCTGGTTTGAAAAATATCAGCCAAAGGCTGGAGTTTAGATGAACATTTGTGAACCATGGTGCTTTTTCTCATGTGAAGAAACTTACTCTCAAGGGTAGTTCCATGTTGCTATTTTTGGTGATTTGTGAAACGATTCACCTATTCATAGTCTAACAGGCAAAGCATTCCGAAGAATAAGGAAAAAGAAACTCTTGTTACCGGGGTCAAATCCTCAGTCAAAAGCTGTCCTTTTGAACTGATTCAACAACTTATTTCTATAAGCTCCTCTTACTGTAGAAGGTAGCAAAATTGTGCTACATTGATATAATCCATTAAAGTGTATATAATGGCAATCTTATTGAAATGGATGCTCTTGTAAGAGACTGGATACAGCCTCTGGACTCTCTTCTGTACTACAGAGTGCTATTCTGCAGGGCTTTCTCTGTGTCTTTATCCAGAAAACATGTTGCTCCACACATTCCTCTTGACCTCTGTCTGTCTGCTGTCCTGACCCCTGTCTGCTCTCCAGACCCCTGGCTCACACCGACGCTGTCATCCTCTGCCAGCCAATAGGAACGAGGGGTGATGGCGTCTAGTGCCCGGTTGGCGTACCTTGCACGCCATCGCCGGGGGAGCTCGGTTGGTTTGCGTTTGCCCTGCACATTTACTCTGAACCTGTCCCCATTCCTCTCGGTCTCCATTGTCCCACATCTGCCTTTGCTTTGCGGAGCACTTCCATGTGTAGAAGTGCCTAAACGATGTCCCTTTGGAACAGAAAGGTTTTGCCCCTTTGGAAAGCACTGTCTCTTCCTGAGGCATGTGGGTTGCAGTATATAACAGAGTAGGCTGACTATAACAGCAGTCCTGCCTTCTAGTAGAAAGACTTCTCCTCCAGGTTGGAGACTTTAAACTGCCGTAAGCTTCATTAGCATGAGCTGTGTAAAAGCGCTGCTAGCTAAATGTCTGAACCTCCCATGCAAGGCCTTAGCACCTTAGCAGTTGTATGTGAGGATCTGGTCATAGATGTGGGGGGAGGCAGATCTGAAGCTGGTGTGCCCTTAGTCTGCTTATTCAAAGTGACCCCGTTAGTGTTTTGCTGGTGCCCTAATGAGGGTGAACCACATGTGGAATGGTCATGGTTATGTTCAACCGACACACCTGTGGACCTACTATCACAGTCGCCACATTATGGAGCTCAAGGTTGAGGTGATGTACATGTTCATCATCCCTTCCACACAATGATTTGGAGCCTACAATGACATATCTCTGTTGCTCTTTGTTGGCACGTACACAACCATGTCTCCTGTGTACCCATACACCCCAGGTGCCCACGTGTATGCAGTGACAGTATATGTGTTGATGGTGGTCGGTGCCATAGACAGCTGGTGACAGAGGGTGATGACACGCCCACACACACCAGGATATATGGATGACAGCAAAGGGGGACCTTGGTGACATCATAGCCCTCTAATCTGACACACGGCTATATTAGGGCAGTGACAGATAAAGCACATTGGAGGGTAAGGGGGGGGAGCTGAGAGAAGTGATTGTAGTACTGTAGCAGACATTCTGTGTAATGAGGCCTGATTAGAGATGAAGCACAGACAGAGAGAGAGAGTGTGTGCTCATGTCTGCTTTTGCTTTGTCTGTGTGTCTATCGTGTGTGTGTGTGCGCGCACGCATGGAGGGGGAAGTGGGAGTCTGACGTGAGAGCTCTAACCAGTGCCAGCTGGGGCCAACGGTGAGATTAAAGTTAAAACACAAAAACAATCAGCCAGGATAAGTATAGTATCGGTGTGGGTTACTGCCCTCATCCCAGACCCTGAGAGAGGGAGGGGGGCACACATTGGGCCTGCTCAAGCCTGGCTCTCTATGCCCTCTCTCCCTTCTACACTGGCATAGAACCACTGATTAAGAGCCCCTTTGTTTTCCCTTTGATCTCCGCCTCGCTCCTCCACCACCACCCCCCCTTGCCCGTAACGCTCAACTCAATACAGTCGCACCACCGCAAACAGACATGCACGCCACTAACAGGCTCCCAATGGGGGTGGGGGTGTTTGTGTATGTTGTTTGTGTATGTTGTTTGTGTGTGTGTGTGTGTGTGTGGTGGGGGGGGGGGTATATGTTTAGTATGTTTCCCTTCATAAGGCTTTTTCATTTTGGGTATTTGTGTGTGTACGTGCGTGTACGTGTGTGTGTGTGTGTGTGTGTGTGTGTGTGTGTGTCGGGCTGAAGTGAGAAGAGGGGAATGTAAGAGGATTAAGACCATTCCCAGCTGAGGCTGGACCATTTCTGGACATTTCCACAGTCCACTTGGTAATGAGGTATTTACTGTGAGGGCGGGGGCGCAGTGTTATTGCTAGTTGCCATTGAGCTTAACTCCATCCCTGCTGGATTGAGACACTAGCTCTGAAAATAGCTCAATCTTTTATCATCAAAGGCTTTCTCTCAGTGCTTCTACATCCTTATCTAAGAAATAGGCTCACCCACATTGAAGATACAACTCTCTGCAGAACCATAGTCCAGTGGCTCAGTGTGCTGGGGTGCAGCTGAATAATCATAGGTTCAATTCCCTCATGAGCCTCTGTACTGAATGTGCATTTAATGTACATTTAAGTCCCATTGGAGGAAAGTTCCAGCTTAATGACCGTATTGTGTTACACAGTGACTTCACTCCCCCTTGAACAAAAGATGGCCAACATGAGAGCTCTGTGGGATTGTGTGAGGGGCGTGAAAGGTTAAGACCAACGCCTCTCACTGAATGGCTCCTAGCAGTCTCACAATGAGGTGGATTAGGGCCGCACTAGTGAGACCTCAGGGGCTTTACACAGGGTGTTCAGCAGCTTGCAACGTCTACAATAACACTGCTTACACTGGAGCTAGTCTGCGCTAGGCTAGGAGTTAGCATAAAGGTTAGGGGTTAAGGTGAGGCTATGCAGAGGCTATGTTGGAGGCAGGAATGAGGCTGAGGTGAAGGCAGCCGGGGAGGGAGGCAGGGGGAGAGGTGTTTGCTGGGCTCAGTCTGGGTGCCGCCACCACCTCTGCATGCCTCAAGACCCGGGAAAGTGATATCATTACAGTTGACTGGGATCTGCTTACTGATAAATCCCCACCACTCTCTCTCTCTTGCTCTCTCTCTCTCTCTCTCTCTGTGTGTGTGTGTGTGTGTGTGTGTGTGTGTGTGCGTGTGTGTGTGTGTGTACAGTCATCGACCCCTGGGATTACTCTGGGCAGCTTCAGCTGTGCTGGTGTTTTTCTCTGCATGTACTGTGGCAAATGAGAAAGTGCTCAGGAGGTGGGAAGACATGCGAGGAAGGGCAGCGCTCGGCCCAGAGCAGGTTGGATAACCCGAGGCCGGGATGCCAAGTCGACAGATTTGCGTTCTGGCCGACCTAATCGCTGTGGTTTACTAGGTGCTGGTTTAACACTCTGGGGTCAAACTGATAAGGGATGTCCTCCATGATCACAGAGAGAAGAGGGCACCTGATTGGATGACCTTTGTGAAGGATCTGTGTGTTCATTCATATTCCCACCAACCCTGAACGTTACCTCAGCTGAGAACATATTTCATTTATCACACTGGTTGGAATAGAGTGATTCTGAATGACACATTCCAGTGATGCGCTGAGGGTGTATATGGAGTATTGGGTAGTATCAAGTTGGATTGTGGAGCGTCTGTGGGCCTGCGTTGTATACCAGCCCAAGCAGAGGCCATACTTGTCTGATGTGCTTTACGCTCCCTCCAGTCTCCACGCTAGGATTTATAGGCTCCTGTCGCAGGGGTATGTTAGCCGCACCCCTCCTACAACACACACATCCGTCCTGCACCCCACTGACAGCTTTGATATGAGGTCAGCAGCCTTTACCAGGACTTCCCATTCATCCTGTAGGAGAACAGAGCCTGACACTGTGTGTGTATCTGGATCCCTCCATCCGTCCTTGTACAGATCTATGGGCCCTAAATTTTACCCAGGTGTCAAGCCACTTGTGTTATGTTAGACTCTCTCCATGTGAAGCGCCCCCTGTGTAAACGGCCTGGCAGACGTGCGTATTTATAGCTTGTTTGTGGGTGCGTACAGTATGTTGTTTCACCGGCACGCACCGGCACCGTTTGCCCACCGTCGTTTAGTGGGAGAGCCGCAATAACAGATCAAATACGACGCTGACAACATGACAGGTATATGCCTGATCTATGTCAAAATGCACCACATACATCACCAACGATTCTCCACTGCCGCACATACCATTCCACGCATATATATATCGACAGACATGGTTTACGGCATGTAATATCTGTAATATGTTCCGTATGGCCACGGACGTTTCCAATAATAGTAAGGGGTGGGGTGAGGTATGGTGGTGGAGGGAGCTGGCATACACTGTCAGAGAGCCCCTCCTCCCCCCAGCGTCATGGGTCAGAGGGGGGGTTCGTGTGTTCACTGGGATCAGATACATCTTCTGATGGATGTCCGGGATGCTCGACAGCGTAGATGACTCATAGGTGTTCGGGAGAGCGTGTTGTCCTGGGTCGTGTCGGGCACATGTGCAGGCCTCCTCTCTTTTAGGGAAGCAAGGACCTCTGATTTACTGTACGGCCTTCCTCAAACCAAACAAGGAGAGACCGGAGACGAGTAAATGGTGTTCAAGGAGAAGCGCTGATGAGCTCATCACACTCAAGAACTTACAAAAACCGTGAAAATAATACATTTGCGTGGCATTATTAATTTGCTCACGACGCATAATTGTTACCTGATGTCATCCTCCCTCTCTTCCTCTCTCGTCTCTTCTTCTCTTCCTTTCTCTCCCTCCACAGAGCTCCAGAGGGAGGGCAGCATTGAGACGCTCAGCAACAGCTCCGGCTCCACCAGCGGCAGCATCCCCCGGAACTTTGAGGGCTACCGCTCGCCCCTGCCCACCAACGAGAACCAGCCCCTCAGCCTCTTCCCCACCGGCTTCCCCTAGACGGCAGCCCTCCTCCCTGCAGGCCTACACAAGACAATCCAGGGGGAACACAGTCTGCCTCGTTATACTCAGATAGCAATGTGTCGTTGGCAACTTTTCAAACTCGCCCACTTCCGTTAAAAGGCCCTTTTGGGTTGTAGACAGTGACCTCCTTTCAAATAATAAGCCTATGTGAGTGTCTAACCACTCCATCTTTGTGATGATTACCTGGTAAATGATGTTGCTGTGGTCCTCTTTCTCTTCTCCCCGCAGAGTGGTCTGGTGTGGGTTTGAGTGTGCGTGTCCAGTCTGCATGGCAGGTAGACCGTGTTCTGCTTTGTCGGCTAATCTGAGTGTGTGTGTTTGAATGAGCAGCGTGTCTGGTGATCTGTTGTTAAAGTTGTATTTACTCACCAGTGTGGAGCTAATTATTTCTGATCACGCCCCCTCCATCTGTGTGTACGTGTGAGGGAAACCAGTTTCCATGTTCTCATAACCTCCTGGTGAAAATATGTTTGTTTTTGGCTTTTATGCATTTAGATGGGCTTTTAAAAAATTTACTTAATCTGACATATTTCTCATAGCTCACTTTAGATGATTAATTTGACTCAGTTACTTGTAGTTGCTAAACCGTCTGAGAAAAGTGTAGCTGCTTGGTATATTTGCAAATTGTGACCAATTCCTTTTTTTCATTAATACGTTTAGAATGTATTTGGTAAGTCACCGTGGTTTCTGTGGGTAACCTTGGGTGTCACTATCTTCCTCTGATGTCATCATATTTGGATTATGATGAAGCCAGAGGCATGTGCTGTAGAAAAATGTAATATGTCGTTGAACGTAAACCCACAATTTGCCAGCTTGCTTTTCTAACAGTCTAAATGAGTCAGCACTATACTTGAGCATACCACATATGACTTGATCAACGCCTGATGCACTATTGAAAATAAAAGTCACATTAGCTAACAAAAACGGGTTCTGAAAATGTTCTTTGTTCTGGTTTGTTTTCATTTAAAGAGAATTGTATAAAGTTAAATGATATATCCCTTTCTCTCATCTGAACAACTATGTGCCACAGTTGTCATAATGATGCATGTTACAGAAAAGGGCATGACTCTATTCACCGTAATGCAGAACATGCTTGATATTGACTGTAATGCTTTGTAAAATACTAAGTCATTTTTCAAAAAGTATTTGCTTTACGTTAATTAAAGTAAAATAAGACTTGGGAAATATGTGTTTGTAGTTCTTAAAACGTGAAACCAATTGTGTTGTCACCAGTGTTCATAAAAATACTGGATAATAGCTAAACAATGTTTAGGTGTTATGACAATGTACAGTTTGGTACTGGAAATACAGTATTCTTTAACCTAAAATGAACAAGCCAATTGTAATTAAATTACATCATTCAGAATTCACGACATTGTACCAAGAAAATATGCTGTTATCAGAGACAAAAGCTGACACCACCAGTGTGCTCTTATCCAAACAGTCATTTATTGTGTAAAACTCCCAGTGAATACAATGCATTTCATACTTACCAGAATGTACTTATACACAGAGATTGCTAAGGTTTTGTCTTTTTCTTTGAAAAATTAATGTCAACTTCCTGTAATAGCATAAGCAGGAATAGCAAGTGAGAGGGTGGTCCACCCCGCAAGCTGCTACATGTGCATCCGAGCAAGCCTCCTGTGTTTCAGTGGGCACTTACTTCGAGATGAGCCAAATCCGCCATGATTCTGAAACTATGGGTGTGTATGAATGGGTTTGAGCAAAGCGAGCCATGCCAGCGCGCCCTGGCACTCTCCCCTGACCTGTGTGGACACTGGAGCCCTGTTGCACTTCACAGAAACATGCTGCCCTGCATGCCAATGGCTCCCAGAGGGCCCAATGCCCAGGCTGGCAGCGCCAACAGGTCTCACCCTCTCTCCCTGATGGCCATTCTCTGCCCACCCTGTGAATGAAGAGGCCAGAGAGGGTACATGAAGAGGCAGCTATGATGGAGTGTGGCGCCACAGATGTATAACTTTAGAAAGAAATCGGCATGGCTTTATTCAATATAGTAGGCCTAGGCTACTGAAATACAAAGACTTGCACCGTTTTTGTCATATCTGGAGAAAAATATATTTTCAATAAAGCCTAATATTTGCTCGCAATTAGATAATCCAATACAACGTCAACCTTTCTCAAAACAACAAAAATGGTACTGATGTCTGTTCATGAACACTTTTTCCCACTTCCAAATATATTTACATAGGCTGATAAACAATTTTTAGGGGTGTGTAAACCAGTCTGCAAACTCCCATGCAACTGGTTATTTGAGTCTAAAACTGGATATTTGAACTGATGTATGACTTTGGTAACTGCATTTGTGGTGTCGTGTCATGTCGTTTGACATTTGAAATCAATCAGGGACCATATTATTTTTGTCGTTTGAAGGCAAGGATTATGCAGAAAAAAATCAATAAATGTAATGCCATACATTTGATGGATATTTGGCGCTTTGTTTAATTATAATGTTACACCTTAAACAGCATACAGAATGTCTTCGGGGTGTTTGCATTCTTGTCTAGCATGTTTCAAACGAACACATCGTCATTTGCCATAACTTAATTTAACATTGATTACTTTAAAATAGGTAAGTGGTGAAATGTGTTGAGTTGAAAGTGCTGAAATAATGTGAAAATATTTGCCAATGCTGAGTTGAGAACGTTGTCATAAATAGACGCATATGGACAGCTATAATTGCGTTATTTTGAACAAGATTATGTTCAGGCTATGTGTACACTTATTTCTAATTCAATGATAGAATATCATGTGAGAGGCAACGTTTTAAATTCAACACGCAGACGTGCTTTTTCTCTCATTAAATTGAAGTATGATATGAATAACATAATTTCCCCCGGACCTCAGGTAATTTTGCATCGCCTTTAATACGATTAAATGTTGCCGTCAAATTGGAAATCAAATTCTGAAACAATCCACTATTTTAGCGTGTAACGTGTTAACCTCATATCAATGTTGCATTGGCTTTTACGTTTCGTTTGAGCAATGTTACGTAAATCTCGGAAAACCAACTCATTATTCAAATACACATAGCACATCTTCAAGGTTTACATAACAATGGCATCTGTAGCCCATTGGAATTTTTGCTATCTTTAAACTAGGCTACACTACTACTGAGTAACTAGACAATTGTCTGGATTCAAATTAGTAATGCCGAGGGACTAAAGTTAAACTACTAACTTTATCCAGATCACCAAGATTGTTGCTATCCTTAAACTAGGCTACACTACTACTAAGTAAATAGACATTTGTCTAGATGCAAATTAGTAATGCCGAGGGACTAAAGTTAAACTACTAACTTTATCCAGATAACCAAGGCAAGGATGATGGAAGAAAGGAATGAGAAAGAAAATCAAGGCAACAACTAAGTCTGCAGGCCATTTAGTTCTGCAGCACAGACAGCGTAAATCATTGTCAGTAAGGTTTCAATAGCAAAGGACCGTAATGCGTCTGTTACTGAAGACTTCGATTAGATCACCTTATCTTGACGACGATAAAGGGCACTGATAGGCTGCAGCTGAAGTGTGAAATTCTTCTCAGACATTAAAATTCCATTAATCAGTGATAAACACTTGTTTAACGGTAGACTAATAAGATATTGAAACTACAGGTTATCTAAGCTACAGGTGTAAGAATAATTCAAATTAAAACTAATATGTTTCCTACATTTTGACATGATTTTACTCAAGCGACATGTCTGCCCGAACTCTCACTCCAAATGTTGCATAATTATAGACCAAATAGTGGTGTTTTATTTATCGGCCGGTTTAGTGTTTACATGGCTCGTCATTAACCTTTGCCGATCTATTTTGAATATGCATTCCAACACACACATTATATTCTAAGCATGGAAACTTTTTATTAACGGAATCAAACAGGTAGGCCTAGCACTTGTCACTCAACTCTCCAGTGCTTCATAGGCTAATTGATTTTATAACAGATTATATATAGGCTACTAGCGGGTGCTTTTAAGCTATACGCTTTATGGTCACACTCGAAAAACATATCTGCGATATTTTCCTTTTATTATCACTCCAGTTGACCCAAGAGGAGTCATGGTAACTATACCAGTGTCATGACACAGACTCTAATTGAAAACGCAACCAACCTGCAGCACAGAAGAGGCGCAACCAGAACTGGTTGATGGGATGAGAGGGAGCCGGGAGGAGAGGGATGGCCACATGCAGGATGTGCTGGGAATGTCCCTAAAGTTTTGGAGATTTCCACACCTTCAACTTGCTGCCATAACTTACCTGTCAAAAAAGACATGAAATTATTGTAACTTTTTAAAATTAATATAGCCTAACCAAAACCATAGCCATTGGGAAACAGGACTAGCTACTCCGTCACATTTCGTTTTCCATTGCGATATTCACGAGTTAGAAATTCAGCATATAGTCTAGCCCAAGAATTTATAAAAAATACAAAAACTTTAAATGGTTTCAATAACCTTTGTCTGTGTCAACAAAAGGGCGTGACGTTAAAAACTAAAAAGTGTACATAAAACAAACAACCTTCTCTCAACCAAAAGCATTGATTAAACTTCATAAACTTCCACACATTGGCTAAAGAGGTTCGGTTTTACTACTGTGAGGGTGTCAACCTAATTGTATGTACTGTATAGTGTAGGCTAGGCTACCGAAATTGAATGTTTTCTGTGAGTCTTAACGGGAGAGAGGTGTTCCTGGATTCCCATGGGTCATTTTAGCGCCCCCACCTGTTACCTGAGATAGGTGCTATTTCTCAAGACGTGTGCTTTTCAACTAATGAGCACGTCGGGTAAAAACAGACCAATCTTAGGCGAAAGAAATGAACTACAATAGGCATATACTCTTGGACTTGAGCTGGTCGGGGTGTCGTATTGGATGATCAGACATCAATCGGTTAGGCATTCATCGTAATGACACTGATTATCCGATATTAGCAAACTTTTTTTAAGGATAATTTTACCAAGAAGTGTAAAGCTCTGCAAAAACTGTCTATGCATTTTCTGGTATGGAAGGTACCGAGCTTTATTTCGAATGGTGCATAACACCAGGGGAATGCCGTGCGCTGAGGGGCTGTGGGGGGATACTGCTACTGAGACTTGTCATTTTTCATCAATCTGTCGTAATTTGGTCGAGCGAACAGGACAGCGCACAGGCAGTCCCGCTGACACGGGTCAATGAGACAAGGCCAGCACGGACACTAGCAAATTACGAGTTCGCAGAGGCCGAGAGAAAGTGATTAAATCCACGGCTTTAATTAGGAAAAAAAGAAATTGAGAAAAATGTAAACAGGCAACTGTGTGTGTGTTTGTGTGTGTGTGTGTGTGTGTGAGAGTGAGAGAGAGACAGACAGAATGAGGGAGAGGGTGCACGAGTGAAAGGAAGAGAGAGAGTCGGAGAAGGGGAGTAAAGCGAGAATGAGAGAATGAAAGAGCGATGGGGAAGAAAGAGGAGAGGGGGTTGGTGGTAGCTGGAGGAGGCGCTGGGTATACATGTGACAAGGGGAAATATGAGGGACTTTGACAGGTCTTAAACGGTCTGGCGCCAAGGCCTCAGTCTACCGGCTAAATATAGCAGAAGAGATGATGCAGCGAGATGGGAAGAGAAGATGAAAAGATGAAAGTGAAGAGTAACAATGTAGAGGGTGAAAAAAAGAACAATACCGTGTTATATACAAATAAGGCGTACAGTGCCCCGTTATTTCCTAATCAGAGTCTGCAGCGTATCAATAACACGGGTCTCCGAATGATCCCGTGGCGCCGCATATTCCTTTCCGTGCATTTTTACCTAACGTTAGCAATTCGATTGAGCTAACTATTTAAGGACAAAGGTTGTAAGCTATTGTAGGCCTACTACATTATATCCCGGTTCCAAAATTATTTGAAATCTCCTTCATAAAACTTTGTATTGGTCAGATTGCCTTACAGGTGTCAATGGCAACCATTGAGTTCAGAGTTGGGTTCATAAGCAAAATTTTACTTAACTTAGCAGGGACGAGGTTTTAGTCATCTGGAAGAACCTCGCATCGGTTGATTGCATAATTGTCTATTTAAATGTGTACATTGAGGATACACAGAGCAAACAAATGGAGCGTAATTGCAAAACCATTGTTGATGTAATCAATTCCTTAAGTATATACATCGAAACCCATTAACATTCTGTGTGTGTTGCTAATCTTTTTTTCCACTCAGAATGTGGCTCCGAAGTCTGACAGAAGCATCTGTTTGGATAGAGAATGTCTCACTTCAATGACCTGAAGCCACAGTGAAGTATGCAGCAAGATATTTCCTTATTCAAATGTAGGCCATTTAATGAGCGTGGATAAGGAAGTGTGCTGTTTCACTTGTTTATTTCAAGCAAGTTTATTTTATTTGTGTGCACCTGTGACTTGGACGTGTTCACATATATCTACATCCACTTTGTTTCAGGATGAGATAGACTAAAACTATAGGTTTGAAAATAAAAGGTCAAATTAAATCAATGATTTGAAAAATGTGAACTATAAGGACCTACTCTCATCGATTGACTCAGGAGTGTCAAATATAGCAAACGACCCATAGAAGTTCCGAACCTTAGTGAAATGTGTTCACTATGTTGTTGTTTTTTAACAATGGTAGCCTACAGCGAAAATGACTTTCTGTGCACCTGTGATCATTTCATCTGTGCTCCAAAAAGCGTGAACAAGGCAGAAAAATGTATTTTGGATAGCTACGTTTACATAAAGTGTATTAATTTTATTATAGCCTAAATAACATCCCACAACATGATTATGGTGCCAGCTCTACCACCATCAGTAAAGCAACAAGTGCCTGACAAACCCTAGCTCGGTCATCCTAAGAGGTTAGTTTTCCATTCGTGAATAACTATTTTGAAACACATTTATAACCACGATGCAACTTGTAAGTATTTTAAAAAGCATTTTACCACCAAGATTGCATCCAAACAAAACTATTTGCAATGTGCATTAGCCTATATTCAAAATGAGTGCACACTAAAAATATATATGGCTAGGCTATATACGCAGGGATATGTAGGTCTATTTCTGATATATATCTTATAAATTATGCTTAGTTTATAAATTCGATGAATGTGTTCTGTTTAAACAAAAGGAAAACAGACACAGGCTACACAAAATGCTGACGTTTAAGGGGTTAATCGGAAATGTGCCGTTTGTCTCTGACAGATTCATTCGGAGGGATTATCAGTTTTTGTTTCAGTTTTTATGTCGAAGTGACGATGTTCTGGATTGAGGGAGTAGAGCCAAAACTATAAAGTCTACGGCGGAGATCAAAGCATGTCTCCCCGGATCAGATCTAGACAGAAACCCTGTTTATCCAAATTCTCACATTTTGACGCGAAGTAATAATCACGGCGAGAGCATTCTCAGCCTAAAACTCGAGCATAAGCCTCAGCTTTGGCGTGAATGGTGAGGGGATTGGAAAGCGCTGCTAAAGGATTTTAGAGTAAATATGAAGTGACAAGAGACTGCTCTTATTGTGGTACGTCAGCCGACTGGCGCCAAGCGGTTCTTTAACAAACTGAACCGAAGTTGATCAAGGGGCCCAAGAATGGATTTCTTAAAGGCACACACAACAGCGCTCAGACCAAGACGGTCTGCTTGGGGGTCGCACAGCAGTCTTTAGTGTGCTATGTAGCTTGCTGTATGTGGTTTGACCAACAATATGTCCATGCGACTCAGGACGCTGATGTGCCCTTGCACACTATGAGGATACCACCCTCCTATGACTCCTGACTCCTTCTGACTCCTCCTGACTATGCAATAAATAGTTTACCGAGATGCAAGAAATATGACTAACCGTTTATAGATATGTTATTCTTCCGAAACTCAAATTACAGTATTCTGATAATAAAATGTTTGCAAGAAATTTGCAAAAAAATATGAATAGTAGCCTATATAGCCTGTATTCCTTGAATGCTTTGCACCAACACACTACGCTAAAGGGCAAATACATCGTTTTGAATGCATCTAAGTAAGCACTCACCACATTTACTGTCCCTTTTTGTCTGGCAATTCATTCATCGTTTTCTTCCTCGACGCAGAAAGTGCGCTTTTCGAATGACCCGGGGCTTTCTTTAAAGAGGCAATGTCCGGTTTATTAGCGTCTGTCTCTCCCGTGAAGTTGTTCAAGACGGCAGCGAGTCGCGGAAATGTAATATTCTGAAATGCAATGACTTAATTCCGATATCTACCCTTCAGGAGCTGGGAAATATAGAATTCCTTACCTTAGCAACAGCATAAAGGCAAGTCATCTGAGTGAATATTTAGCTACAATTAAGGCTAAATATAGGCTATATACACACACCGAGAAGCCTAGGCTATAACTTTTTCAACAATAGTCTGGTTAAAGAATCGAAATGGCATAGCCTATGGGAGGATTGACTAACACAAAACAAAACACTTTTCACAATCAAGCAGCGAATCTGAAAAAAAAGAAAAAAGGTTTTAGCTAGGCTGTAGCCCAGGCTCAATGAAAATATAAAATACACGGTAGCCTACACATAACATTTATCCACATGATTACAGCAAATGTAAAGCTATAAACGTCAAATGCCACTCGGGTACTCTTTCGGGAATGTAAGTTGCTGCGGACAAGGTAGGAGTACCTCATCGGGATTATAAAGCGCAAGCCGACCGAGGTGATGTCTCCACCGGCAAGAATTGAGGGCTGACCCGGTGTTTGGCTTGGAGATGGGGGTGGGATTTCCCGATCTTTCCTGTCATTGGTTAATATTTTATTCTGTTGACATGTTTTCTTACTGCTAATGCTTCCGACACCTTCTTGTCCACCCCCTTCTCCTCGAGTCTGCCTGGAGCTGTCAAAACCACGCCTATAGAGGCCCACAATTGGTCCAGAAAGCGTAAAATCAGCAATCAAAGGGGCTTGGTTCATTAGTGTTGGGATCGAGGCAGGAAGGACATGTGAGATAGTCACAGTTCTACAGTGAACGGGGCAACATCTCACCATTTCAACTCCGCGTCCGCGTGGAATGATTGCTTTAGCTTTTCGAGAGAGACATCTTATTTTTCAGAGAGCGACCGGTGGAGAGACAGGGAAGCCGATTCCGCTCTCATAGCTTTGTTATAGCCTTTTCACTTTAACTGATAATATTGCGGGACTCTGTGGAAGTACCAGCATCGGGAGTTTACGCAGTAGTTTAAGAACTACCATTCCGGTTTTTACTTAAATACGCCCTGAGTGCCTTCACAATTCAGAATTACTTCTGTAGGCTGTTTATTGCAAAATACATTTATCTGGAGACGGACCTACAGATTTCTTGCTGGGGTTTTGTACCACTGTATATTATTTCACTATTATTTTTGGATGCACCGATGAGAGATCCAGTTTTTACAGGGACTGCCATGGCTTATCACCCTTTCCACGCTCACCGGCCGACCGACTTCCCTATGTCAGCTTTCCTAGCGGCCGCGCAGCCTTCCTTCTTTCCGGCGCTCACTTTGCCTCCAGGGGCACTCACAAAGCCGATTTCGGACCACGCTCTCGCTGGAGCCGCAGAAGCAGGGCTCCATCCGGCTTTGAGCCACCACCATCAGGCGGCTCACCTCCGCAGTCTTAAGAGCCTGGAACCCGATGAAGAGGTAGATGACGACCCAAAAGTCACACTGGAAGCCAAGGATCTATGGGATCAGTTTCACAAAATAGGAACAGAGATGGTTATAACCAAATCTGGAAGGTAAGAGTATGATTCAAATATGTGACATATTACATGCATGTACATATACCCGAGTATTCATGGTAAAAGCTTCACATTTTGTTTCACAAAATATCTAACAGAAGAGTGGTTGACAAAAGAAACAAAACAAGTAATTCAGTTCAGGGCCTAACCCACCAACTCAACGCATGTTTTTGTGACCTCTTTTACCAATGAAAATCGAGTTCATTATTCATCTAAATAGTGTTAAAAAAAAGAATATTGTTTTAAAAGGCTACTATATTTGTTTTTCTATATGCTACGGTTAAAAAGTAGATTGAAGTCTGTTATCGGTTTGTTAAACAATAGCTTATTGATTCTCCGTAAAATAGGCTATCAATTGCACCTTTTAAGAAATGGTCGATCATCAAAAGTGTAGGCAATTGGTAAGTGGTGCATAACATAACCTACTTGCAAACGTGTATATAAAAAAAATATGCTAAATAAATAAATACATTTAATAATCTGTCATGACAGTTGAGCTTCTGGATTTGTAAACAGACTGTCACTTGAAAAAGTGGATTGGGATTCTGATTAAGTGGGGCTAATAGTGGAATGACATTTAGCTGAAATCAGACGTATCCACATTCACATTGAAATAGGTAAATCAAGCCCACCATACATTTAATATAGAACTGGCATACTTTGTTTGGGGTATTGCTAATCATTTGCTGAAAATTTAATTAATGTAGGCTATTAAATGTTTTTTTATCTTCTGGCAATGTAGGCTACATGGAATTTACAAAAAAAAAGATTTATATTTTGTCATTAATGTTTTGTGTAGGTGTATTACTTTGAAACACATTGTTTATGAACCACTGAGCTAATTCCACGCTGACATATTTCTCTTTCAGGAGAATGTTCCCCCCTTTTAAAGTGCGAATCAATGGTCTTGATAAAAAAGCGAAGTATATTCTCTTGATGGACATAGTCGCTGCCGATGACTGCCGCTACAAGTTCCACAACTCGCGCTGGATGGTAGCTGGGAAAGCCGACCCTGAGATGCCCAAGCGAATGTACATTCACCCGGATAGTCCAGCAACGGGAGAACAGTGGATGGCCAAGCCTGTTGCTTTTCATAAACTGAAGCTGACAAATAATATATCGGACAAGCATGGATTTGTAAGTACTCGACTTTATACGTCCACATACGCACGAATCCCGTTTGCTCAATCCATGAGTAACCTAATTAAGATATTAGCTATGTAATATGCAATATGAGTTAATATTAGATGCTAGATTATGTTAATGTGATGTTAATGATTTATGCTTTATGATATGGTAGCCTACAATTTTCACTTAAGATGGTTAACTGGATATTTACCAAATATTCTGACAATGTGACACTTCCATTTTTATTGCAACTGCTTACTAAGGCCTATATATGTTTTCAAATACCCCTGTAGAATATTATTAGTCTGACGGGTCATGAAGTGCGACATATTCTTGACATAGGCTACTGTTTATGTATTGCATGCATTACGTAGTCTACATGTAGTCGCTATTCATGCATTATTCGAGACGATCAGGAGTCATGAATGCATGATTGGATAAAGCATCAGAAATCGGGTCAAGGAGACGGAGCAGGCATGGAGTTCGCATGGATAGGCGAGCCTCCATACAGAGCACGTTTTGACGTCTGGGTTGATATCTTCATTTCGACTTATCTTGACTGAGTGTGTAACAAAAACAATGTGTGCATGCACTCGGGGGTCTCTGGACGTTTCGCCGCCGTATCGCCAACCTGATATGCTGTATTTTCAGATTGTAAAAATAGGCTAGTGAAGGGAAATGATTAATGCTAAGAAAGTAAATACATAGAAGCCATCGTTACAGTGCGTCTTCAACTCTCCTGCGCAAACAAACCGACTTTAAACAAATCTAACCATTTACATGCCAGACGAAGTACTTGCAATAGGCTATGTTGCTGACATTATTTTGAAATATTCAGCCTAGGCCTGATTTGTCGAGAATGACAATGTCCAGTCTTATAACTCACATAGGGCACAATGACTAAGTAAACAATATTAGAGTCGACAAAAAACATTTTGTAACTAAATACTCTGCGCTACAGATAATTGCTTCGTTTACTGCTTGATAAGCCAATCATCTACAATAAAACCACAAAATCTACATATCAAGCAAAACATATTGGTCTAACTCCTCAATGCATACGACAACAGGTGTGATTAAAGGCCCAAACTTAAAATGCATAGTGGTTGAACAGTAAATAAATCTGTAGGCCTATGAAGTCCGTTGCATTGAAATGTGTATTTGTTTTCCTCAGACGATTTTGAACTCCATGCACAAATACCAACCAAGATTCCACATCGTGAGAGCCAACGACATCCTGAAACTCCCTTACAGCACTTTCAGGACATATGTATTTCCTGAGACCGACTTTGTTGCAGTCACAGCTTATCAAAACGACAAGGTAAGCACGCATATAGTAACAGTTAACGTTTGAGTCTCAACAAAACCAAACATTACTTTGCACAATATCTTTGTATTTCTCCTACAAGGGGTTAAAATTAGGAGCCATTTTGTTCTGTTTGCTGTTTTTTGCTTTGTTCCAGTACGCTTAGCCAATTTGTAAGATGAATTGAGAAACCTTTACCTTTAGTCCTATAGATATGTTCATGAGCAGTCATCAGGTATAGGCAAAGTAAATTCGGTGTTTGATTTAGATGACAATCGCTCTGTCTTTAATTGTGGTCTGTCCATTCTTAAAATATTACTTGCCTTTGTCAAAATGTTCAAACTTGTATGATTACTTTGACACAACTTATGTTCAGATCAAAATCCATTCGGTTGTGTCTATAGCACCAACATGTCAATTGTAGATCCATACTTTACCAATATTGTAGGCTACTCAAAACAAATAGTGATAATTTGATTAAAAGTGTGATTCTGGGGTTTCCGAAATCGTGACAGTAATATATTTGATGGTAATATTATTATACTGGACGGATTTTCTCGTTAAGCCAATTGGTGATTGTGTTCGGGGTGCATTGGTGGTCTTGTTGCTATCGTAAAATTTATGGCAAAGAGTCACAATCGATTAGAAGGCACTTAAGCCCGTCAGTTTGTCCGCGAGCTACACAGTATCTGAGGCCGTGCAATCAAAGCGTGACAGATGGTAAACGCAAGGCAAGAAAGCTGTGGGCTCCCTGATTGGTCAATTCACGAATTCCTCAAGAGTTCCATACAAGGTGAAGAGAGGAAAACACGGGCCTCTCGAGTTGATCCAATTCGGTAAGCAAAATTCGGGTATAGGCGATGTAGGGCCTACACTGCTGCAACACTGTAACTGGCTGCCTCCTACACTATCCAACTGGCTACTGCAGTGATCCAAACCACATTATTAATTATTGATAAAACAGTCATCTGTTGAAGTTATCCACTTTCCCTTTCTGGCTGAAAGATAGGCTGTCTATGGAGAAATATTAAGTCGCCAATTTTTTTATGGGGCTCCTGAGAATAATGTCTCGCCATCAAGCTGATAAATAATTTAAAATATACCGTGTCTTCATTTACAACTAGTAGGCTATGTTTGGTGTTTAACAGACCGCATTGTTGAGAGAATTTCAGAATAAATTAAGTCACATGATCCATAGGCCAAGCTTGCAAACCTATGACATTACCTATATGTCAATTGGCTACTTTCTTCATCATATGTTCATTTTTAACTTATATAACTTTTTTTAATTGTAACATTTTGTTGTCTTTCTTTCTCCCCCCTCCCCTCTCTCTCTAGATAACACAGCTGAAGATAGACAACAATCCTTTTGCCAAAGGATTCAGAGATACCGGAAATGGAAGGAGAGAGAAAAGGTATAGCACATACACTACAATATTTCTAGAACTACATAATATAGTTTCAAGTTCGTCATTAAATTTAGTCCCAACATCACTTTGAGGAAATTATGACAATTAAAATAAGATGCAGAATGTCAAACGACTTTAGCCATGGCTTGCACATGATCTCCTGAATTTGATTATTGAAGATTGTCTAAATACTTTAACTAAAAATCCCAACTCAATTATAGGAAGCAGTTGACCCTTCCATCACTTCGCATGTATGACGATCAATGCAAGGCGGACCGAGATGGGGGTGATTCGGACGCCTCTTCGAGTGAGCCAACAGCCGGCAGAGACACTGTCCACTCACCCTCAGGACCTGTGTCGAGCCCACTAAGATTAAGTCGAACCAGTCGAGGTAAGAAACAGGAATTTATCCTCAAATAGGTGGTCCTATGTAGGCCAGAAATTGGACTGTAAGCAATGTGTAGCCTTGTGTTTTTACAATAGTGAAGGGTTAATTAAGCACACTCAAGTAGCCTAATATAAACTGTATTGGTAATGTTATGTATTACTCCTCCATAATATTTCATAATTTGTGGTTTTCGACAAAAAAAAACATTTTAGATTAATAAGAAAAGGTTCAATTAACCTGCAGGCTAACTGGAATTAGGTCTCCAACCTTTGACATGGCTAAAGGCTAACATAGGCAGACAAAATCATTTTGCAGTTTAGTTTATGAATGAGAACACTATAGGGCACAACTATTTTAGCTGAAAAATAATTCCCATAGACGTTTCAAAATAGTGTTTGCAAATGTAATTGTGTATTCATAATTTGACACATGACTCTTTGCCACAACTTTTGCTAAAAATAAAACACGACATGTGTTGACATGTGGGAAGGAAATGGTCCAACAGGGCTTGTTAACACTAACTCATGACTGAACACAAAATTGTTATACTTGAATGGTGCGTTTGAGAATAGCCTTTTCATTTCAATATTTTACCCTCTGCCGTTTCAAGTTATTTTCCCCATTAGCAAATGAAGACAATAGGCCATAAATCCTTATATTATTTGTAATATTCATAACTAGGTGAGATTTGCCACTTCTCAATCTTTGATATATTGTCTATTGACTTACTTTCTATTGTGTTTAAATTTAAATGTCATCAGATGAAAAAACGGGCACTGACAGTGAGCAAGAACTTGACCCTGAGCGGTGTACTGGATCGAACAGCCCGGGACCAGAGCCGCCATCCCCATTCAACTCGAGATGCGAGGACCGAATTAGGGACAGGCCTAATCATGAAAAGAAGGACGAATATTCGGACGCCAGGAAGCACAATGACTCTATATTCAGCATAAGGAACCTCGAGAAAGATAAAACGGAGAGCAGGCACAGGAAAGACGCCACTGATTTGTCCAAAAAGGACTCGGATAACGGTGGCATAAGCGCGAGCAAGGAAGGGTTCTCCCCACTGATGGTCCAAACGGAGAGCCCTTCACACTTCACTGCGAGCCATTTACAAAGCCTCGCTCTGTCTGGCTTGCACAGTCAGCAGTTTTTTAACCCTTTAAACACCGGATCACCACTGTTGTTTCACCCCGGACAGTTTGCCATGGGCCCGGGAGCATTTTCTGCCATGGGCATGGGGCACCTTTTGGCCTCGGTATCGGGAACAAGTGGTTTGGAAAATGGCAGCCTCTCCGCCGTTGCAGGGGGTACCCCGAACCCATTTCCTTTCCATCTATCTCAGCATATGCTGGCCTCTCAGGTAAGAGACGATCAGATTATTTTCTGAATGAATGTGGCGTAGACCCTACCCTAAAAGGGTACTGTTCTACTTAAACATGCAACAGTCTGATCTTACTGTAGAATAGCCTATGTGAGGTGCGTAATACACAAAATAAGTGCGTGTCAAACAGAATCAAAGGTCTGCTAGCCAACTAAACACCGCATGTTTTAAAGGTTTCGCAAGCTTTTCGGACAGTGTACTAACTACAATCTTTCCTCTGATTTTAGGGCATTCCAATGCCGACTTTCGGTGGCCTGTTTCCTTATCCATACACCTACATGGCGGCAGCAGCAGCCGCGGCATCTGCCCTTCCCGCCACTAGCACCGCTAGCTCACTCTCAAGGAATCCTTTCCTGAGCAACTCGCGTCCTCGTCTCCGATTCAACCCGTACCAGATCCCCGTGTCCATTCCTCAGAGTACTAACCTACTCACCACTGGCTTGCCAGGTGGCCTAAACCCAGGCTCCGAGTCATCGAAATCCGGCAGCAGGGAAACAAGTCCCGCACCTGAACACCATAACCACAAAGCAGGCTCGAGTGTGAGGAACGGCTCCCCCAAAGCAGCCCTGAAGGACTCCATCAACGAACTCCAGAACATACAGAGACTAGTAAGCGGCTTGGAGAGCCAGAGAGAGAGATCTCCTTCGAGAGACTCTCCGAAGTAATTTGAGTTGGAATTATAATTCCACAAGACTTTGCTTGAAATATCACTTTTCGTTTTGTAGGTCCAGGACATTACACCAAAAGGCTTTTTTCCTTTTTTGTTTTGCTTCCGGCCTTAGGAGAGAGTAACCTACCCTCACTGCTAGGTCAAATGTTTTGGGGTAGCCCACCCTTTGTTTAACAGACAGACAACTGTCACAATTCAATAATACAAGAAGCCAAAATGCGTTTGAGTTTCAAGCGTAATGGCTAAAACTTGGACAAACGAAGGAAAATACCAACAGCATATGCCTACTAACGGTAACACAGCATGTTCGTATTAAAACGCCAGTTACAAAATCGTGGCAATGTCTTAGGACTTGAGAAAGACATCTTTATTAATGTAATCAATAGACGTAGGCTACTTTGTTTTGTTTTATTTTTAAAGAGCACTGCATTACTATTGACAATTGGTGTGAGTTTGGCCCATATAAACAGCTGAAGGTGATAGGCCTACGTGTAGAGAGGAAAACAAGCTACATCCAAAAATAAATACTAGGCTATATATATTTCAAAAGGGAGGGGAAATGAACGTTCCGTTTAATGAATTGATAAGAACTTGTCATTTCTGCCAGACAACTGTTTCCGAATTATTTATGTAATTAAAAGAAAATTCTGTAAATAAGCTATAAGGATCCAAGAATATGCAATTGGTATTAATTTATTCAGCTGTACATTGGCGTGTATATAATATTTAGAGTTTAACTCATTGCTTTTTTCCCTTTTACATCAACTTATACTGTAATGAAAGCTATTTAGCGCTTGTTGGTTTGAAACAGTGAATGTTTCTATCTGTGATACATTGCCCTACCTGTGACACGTGAAAGAAACATGTGTGCCATGTTTAGTTGCTGCAAACACTAATAATAGCCTAATAGAAAGCGCTCCTAATTGTCCATTTACCTGACTGTATAATCTGCAAAAGACACAGACATAAGAAAACCTCAGGTATTCACTCCAACATCGGGGAAGATAACATTTCTCCTCAAATGGACACAACGCATATCGACCTTGCTATATAAATAATATTTAAAATTGAAAGGTAGGCTATCTCGTTTATGCTGGTTGTCCGGGTAACTTTTTTGTTGAATTCTTTCACAGTTTCAATAAAAATCGATGTGTTTATTATGTGAATATTATGATGATTCCTCGTGTTCTTTGCTCTAGGTTGACCTTGCAATGTGCCTCACTGCTCATCTGTTACAGCCAACTGAAGCTTGCATATTACTAGTATGCTATGTGTTTCCGTATTTTTCCCACTTGTGCTGTAGGCTATAGGCTAACCTCTCCCTCCTTCGGTCACAAACACACACACACAGAAATTCGACCTAAGTACTTCAGCTCATCAGTCTTGTGCGCCCTCTGTCGGTAAATAATTAAGGTAAAAACATAGTTTTCCATGTGTTGAACAGTCCAATTGCCTATCCACAATGAGTTTACATTTAGGCTACATTTGAGATTAGGAGATGTTCATTATTTTACTACAAACTGAAACGTGATCAGCGAATTGGGAATACCCTAAATGAAATAAAATATAACAGGCATAATTTAATAGCATTAATATTGCTGTATAGTCTTAAAATAGACACACCTGGCAACATGATGACAATAGGCGTCCCTTTTATATACACTGCTTCCATCATCTTTTCCTGTAGTATTGTCTGCATTTGTCTATTTATAGAAATTGAATCGTAATGCAAGTGTATTTATAGGAAGGCAAGAGACGGAAGTTCATTCTCCTTCGTTGGCTAATGACACACATCCTTTAAACTTTCAGCGACATTAGCAGCCATGCAGTTAACCTTTTGAGTAGGCGATGTCAGAAAAACAGACCAACTTGTCACACAAATTAAGGACACCTTGCCAAATAACCCAGTTTAAATGTAGTCCAGTATTTATTTTCACATAGCCCATTAGCTTAATGTATGAAGAAAAAAAACTGATAAACAATGTCTACAATTTACAAATGCAATGTTTTAATGAAACAATAAGGTAAAATCGTAGGCCAGACCCGTTACAACGCACCCACACACCCACTAGTCTGGATGAGGGTACCTATGTCAAAAAATGTAAGGTGTACCGGGTGCAAGTGGGCTGCTTGCAGGAAACCTCCCCGTATCACGTTGAAGGGGTTAAAGCACTGAGGCTGGGAAGTTTTGGAGGATGGGGCGCTTGGACGCCTAACCACTTTGGCAGCAGACAGGCCTTTGTCCAGCAACCGGCGCCTGTCGCCTGCCTGCCGGCCACACAGCCTACCCACACCCGCACACAAAAGCAGGGGGGAGATCCCGAGAGCCGTAGTTCCTAATTAGAGAGCCCCTTCTTGTTTCTTTTCCTTTCTTTCTGCAGCGATAATCACTAAACTTTCATTATATTACGGGGCCATTGTTACCACTCTGTTATCTTCAATTAACAGAGCGAGCTACTCGACCTCGCACTCTCGGATAAAAAACTATTTGTCTAAAGTAATCAGTCAATGACTGATCAATAGGCTCCTGTGGCGGCCTCGCGGCTCGCAACTAATGTTAGGTGACGGTCCGGGGTAAAAAGGCCAAGACTATTCACAACTTTGTTAAATGATCAGTGTGTGCCGCTATTTTCTTTTGTACTACAACTATACAGGCCTGCAAATCCATACCATCGGCTGCTGAAGGACAAACATAAATCAAGTAAATTCAAAGTGTAAAACAAGAATAAGCTAAACAAAGTGTGTAACCCTACATAAGGGTCTATATAGCCATAACATGTTTGCCCAAATATTCATTTGCCCGATTCAACCCTTCACCTGTCTGACCGTAAAAGGACATCTTAATAGGTCGGTAGTAATGTTGCGAAATTAAGTGTTAATATTGCGCCTTTGGCAGATGTTTGTGACCTGTTGAATGGGCTGATAATTAGCAGACACGTTATATAACGTAGCCTATCCATAGGCAACACCGGGGACACTAGAGACCTAAATCGAATAACAAGTTGTCTTTCCCCGATGAATATAGAGTTTAGCATATTTGAATAATGGCAACACAGCGTCTTAATAATCTGTAGTAATTATTGAAAAGCACGCACAAAGCCTTTCATTATCTGTCTCTAATTCTTTGACACACACACACGAATATTGAGAAACTGTACAGACAAGTCATTGATTTAGGCTACGTGCGATACAGCAACCTTCAACTACATTGGGTCTACTGTAGTGCCAATCATTGCAAGTAATTAGTGTGTATTCCAGCTCGTAATTATCTTAGCGACAGGACTTAGGGCCTACTATCTCGAGAAGAAAAAAACTGAGAACACGGACAACTCAGTATTCGACTGGAGACAGATCTCCTCGTGGAGATAACCAAGCAAGGAAGCAGATATGCAGACAGGAATAGACTATGAAAAGCCTGGCCTCTGTGAGCGCGCGCCTCATGTTGACCAAATAGCTTCATTGGGACTTCTCACTTTTGCGCCTTGAAGAAACCGAGTGTTATTTCAACATTACATTTAAAGTGGATTCTGAGTCACAAAAAGGTGTGACAACTTTTAAGAAACAATCTTCAGACACAAGTGCCAAATTTCAAAACACAGACCTATTGCAACTGATCCCTAAATCCATTATTTTACAGTCTATTTAGATTATTTTTTTCAGAATGTGTCCATGGCTGCCACACAGGTAAAATGAGGGAGTGAGGACAGAGTTGTTTGTTGATCATCGATCAATGTTTGACAGGCTGTTTCGCTACAGACAGCTGTCTGTGCGTTTCCAGGTTGGCAAACATGACTTGGCTCTTCAGCTTTACTGCTAGGCTAGATCAAACTCTCAGCTAATTTGGCACCCTAAATACAATCCATCGCCCCCTCCTGGACATTCCGCCCCCTCCGTGACTATTTAAAACTGTTTCATTTAAAGCAAGTATACAGGACAAGAACTGTGAATAGGAAACTTGTAGTACAGCGAGTAAATCAAATGGACCAAATAGCTGCCAATCTATAGGCGTCTGTGAAACTCTCTGACATTGCCTGTAAAAATATATGAATATGAAGATATAAAGTGATAATTAAAACAGTGGTATACTGTCCTGTGCGTCATACTGCAGTGTTTCCATAAAAAGCATGTGTTGTCCACACGTGTATGAATTATGGACCACTGGCGCATTTCCCTCTAGCACAAATCAAATACTCCTGAATCTATAGTTGAGTAAAGACGTCACGGTAAACTTGGGGTTAACTGAATTGGCACACAAGTTGTATTTACAGTGTGCTGCAGCAACCTCTTCTTTCTATTTCTTCCATACCAACAATCTACTAGCACAGCTGTAGTAACTAAAACCAACCACTAGATGTCCCAACTACTTGCTTTTCAGGATAAACTTGTAATTTGAGGGAAAACATTATTTCATCATCGCTTGTCTCCAGCTTTCTACAACAGTAATAAACTCCCCAACAATGCAGTGGACTTGTAGGCCATGCCATGTCTTAAAGATATGTGCATTTTGGGAAAGTTACAAGCTGTAATGTACATTATTTATTCAACTAGTCTGATTGGGAAAAAGAAGCATACAACTGACAAACATCCCATTGGTTGTCATAAGTTTGCTTGCAACTATTATTACTTTGAATATACACTCTGAAATAGACAAATTGAAAGACTTGAGACATTTGGATGTACATTGACCTCTTCAACATCTCCAAAGACTTAAATATGTATGAACTAAAAACCCTCAAATGGAAAAACTGTATATCACAGAAAAGCCAATGCTACAATAAATATGACATGTTTGGAAGGATTGTCATAGTAGGCCAAAAGCTTCTCATTCTTCCAAGCAAAAGAAATGGTGACATTGCATGGAATGGTGGTTCCCCCTTTCCTGTCCAGTATCAAACTCAGACTGAACAGGACATGCTGATGCAATGGACTCACGGGTTGTACATGCATCTTAACTGGTGTGTAGACCTGAGGGGTTCTATTCATCTGTGGAATACAGAGGGATGTGTTCAAGACCACCTGAAAAAAACACAGAGAATCAGTGAAGGATTTCTATTGCTGACCCTTGATAAATAATTGTGCTCCCAGCATGCAGACCCTTATACAGACAAACTCTGCACTTACACGCACATACTTAGACACACACACATGCTTGACAGAGATTGACACAGGAGATTAACAAAGACTAACAGTGTCTGTGTCATGATGAACGAAGCGCTGGGCTTAGCCAGGCCAGAGACTAAACCAGTCGGCTCTTCTAAAAACATACAATCCTCTCACACATCCTGGATTTTAGTATTACAGACACACACTTGTGACCGGTGGATATGGCTCATACTTAAAACTCCAAATGTGTGTAGACACACACATACGTCTATGTAGGGTTATCAGTACACATATTCATGCAAGTGCATACAGACATGGTCAGTACTGTATACTGCCACAATGTCACATGTAAATGAAGAAAAGAAAAAAAAAACACTTTGAGTAAAATATACCTGTGTAATCAGTGCTCCGTTTGTGTGATGCACGGTGCCACAGAACTGTCTAGTGGGAGTCAGGTGGCTGAGCGGTGAGTCGGGCTTGTAATCAGAAGGTCGCTGGTTCGATTCTCGGCCGTGTCAAATTACATTGTGTCTTTGGGCAAGGCACTTCACCCTACTTGCCTCGGGGGAATGTCCCTGTACTTACTGTAAGTCGCTCTGGATAAGAGCGTCTGCTAAATGACTAAATGTAAATGTAGTAGCTCTCAGTCCAAGCGTTTCTATTTATCTATGACACAAAAGTATCTCTTCTCTTAAAAACAAAATACTTTTGGAAAGTCGTTTGAAAAGCATTGTCAGATGAACACTGACAAGTCAATAGCACCTAATAAAAACAGGGGAAAAAGTGAAGTGTCACATGACAAACAGCTTTCCTGCTTTTGACACATACAGACACGCAGGCCTGCGAGTTAAAAGTCAGGAGAAGCAAGCTGTCCCAGTCGGAAATGCGTTTCTACAATCCAAGTCCCATCAGAACCCCAAAACCTTCATTTACCTTACTAAAACAGTAAATAAAGTCGAGTAAATTCTTTCCCCCCACAGGCACAAACTCTGTTTTCAAAACAGTAGTTTTGGCGGATAGTGCTACAATGGCAATAGCTGGACAACAGGGGGAGTTTTGGAGACCCTGGTCTATTGGAGTGGCTGAGAAACGTGTAAAGTACTCGAGACAGAATTCCATAATGAGAACCGGAAAAAAGAATGTGAATAAAATGCAGCCCAGGTTTCTAAGCAAACACTCAACAGATGTCCACCCACTGTAGTCAAGACAACGACATGTCCCACTGGTTCAGAACCAGTTTGGTTGTGCATCTTAGGCCATTTTTCAATGCATGTATATACACACATTGGTGTGTGACGCCCTCTAGCATTGTGACCTTGGAATTTTGTATGAAGAAAAGGCAGCTCCACTAGACCTTTTGACATAACACAAAAAGAAAACCCACATAAAAAGGTCTCAACGGCAGTAGGAAAATCACAGTCTACGTTCTAACACATCCTGTTCATATGGTGACACCCCCCCCCCTCTCTCTATGTGGTTTGGTGATTTTTGCAGATGATAAGGTGTGTTAAGATGCATGGGTGTTAAAAAGAGGATACACAGGAAGAGGGAAATATGGTTTAGAAGGAGCCTGCCTGCTCGTTGGGAGGTCCGAGCGCCATGGTGAGGGCCAGGCCTGGAGAGCTCTGTGATGTTGGATGGCTAAACCGTGTCCCATGTCTGTCGTGTCACATGATTAGGGATCAGATGCGGTGAACAGGAGTAGAGGTGTGTGTGTGTGTATGTGTGTAGACAGGTCTACGGTGTGTATATGTCTGAGTGAGTATAACAAAACTATAATAATGAGTGTGTGTGTGCAGACAAGAGTATGTATGCGTATGTGAGACTACAGTGTATGTGTGTGTGAGTATTTGTGTGTGTGAGTGGGTAAATGAGTGTATGCAAAAGAAAGGTTGTGTGTGTGTGCACAGAAAAAAGCTTTGACTGGATCCTAAACCACATAGCACATGATGCCTACTTATCCCTCAACAAGAGTGATACCTAAGTCGACCAAGTACAACAATTGACCCTGACACTAATATCATCAAGCACTGCTATGAACTAAATGGTAACAATGCAAACACGGCTCCACTTCAAAGAACTGGAGGGCTTATTATCGCCAAGAGATCCAGGCCAGAGCATGACACTTGTCCAATAATAATGCTTAGTCACTATGTCTTGAGCTATCTTAGCTATCAAGTATGCAAGTTTGTTTTATGATGCACATTTATTGTAAAGCTGGTGCCCTGCACATGACCAACAAGTGCACATAAAGAACACAAAGAGAAAAAAAACACAGTGTAACAACCATACAAGCCATATAAGACATGTGTTAATATCCAGTATCTCTTCAGCCCTGACTTTCGTGTGGAGATAGTTGAACCAAACCCATCAGTACCTACACACTCAGAAAGGAATGTGAGTCTGTCTTTCCCCCTGTGACTAGTCGGAGGCTAAACAACCATGTGGTTTTTTGTTGAGATTTGTACCAAGACACCCTTTACTACTTGACAGGCTGGGTCCAAAGTTACATTTGTTCTTGACAATCCTGAATCATGTCTATAAACTGTCTATTCGCCTTGATGAAAAGCCAGACGATGTCAAAAGAGCTTGAGTTAGCTCTACCCCCAAGAGGGCCACATTATGGTATGGGAGAGACCCTAGTTATAGTCAAAATGTTTTCCCATACCTCAGGGGTCATCCATTGATGGTTTATGTTTGTTTGCATTTAGTTTTGTTTATTAGCATAGCCAATCTTCAGCAGCAGAACTAAAGGTACATTGTATTGAAGGCCACAAAACTCTGTACTGAGCATTTCAATTTAGCCTAGCATTAACTTATTCTCCAGGTAATTGTTTTAGCTTTTATAGGTCAACAGGGGGAAAAAACAACAACTATTGTGGCTACTTTTATTAAACAATAATGTTACAAATGTATTTTGGTTTGCTTGTCTTCTGAAGACAATGTCTGCATTTGCATATATATTTAATATGGGAATAATTTAAAATCCACCCAGGATTAAATAATGTTTTAATCCATATCGTACAGTGCAAAGACAGCAAAACAGTAACTGTTATACCAGCCTGCTAGACCATGAAATAATAATCAGAATTTATTAGCAAATACATTATCCATGACATGACCAAGTACGATATTTTGCTTGTCCATATAAACAACACATTTGTGAAGCATATGTTAACATCTAATTAGGCGTTTACAAAGGTTTAGATAGACCTAAGTTGTAATTTACATGGGCCTAATGTCTTAGGATTTATTCTGTCCTATAAAATTTACATTCAAAATGATGAACTTTGGAAAATTATTTGTTTGACAAACCTTGACTCAACTCAAATGCATTTCCCATCCAAATTTGACCAACAAACCACATTTTTAAGTAATTGACCCCAAAGGATTAAAGGGTGGAGATTTAATTTGACCACACAAATTGTGGCCTATATGCTTTTGCTTTCCAAATTAAGCATACTTACTTTATGACATATTTCAAAACAACGCAACAGTACAACGTTACTTAAAATTTAAATAAACAACAAAGATTGAGTTAATAGAAACAAGCCCTTTCAGAAAATAGTCAGCAGTGGTGTGACTGAATCCCCCCGTTTTTGAGGGATCAGATTGTGAATTCCAATGGTGCCAAGAGTTTCACTGTATGGTTGCCCAACAATATGCCTAGCCAAAATCACCAGCCAAGATCAGGAGATTTTTGGATGAAAGCCACTGTTTAATAGACATAGCAGCAAACTGATTCTTAAATCAAGAGTACCACTCAATTGCATGAAGTTCAGTCTCTTGTTGTTCCTACTGCATTTACAGTCAAAAATATGGGACTGATGTCTGCACCTGGAAAACATGAATTTACCTATAATCATTAACTTGAATTCAATCTACTTAATGAAAAAACTTGAAATAAATAAACATGAAAACCATCCCTGACAGACTTGCCATTCGATAAATAGCACTGCAATAGATTTACATAGCCTACAACACAATTTAGGCATAAAGCAGCCCAAAATTACACACAACTGAATCCAATAAACATGTAAGAGCCAACATAATTATATAATTTACATCTATAATTCTTAACATAGTAGCACCCTGCCGCAGTTCATGTGTTATAATGAACAGGCGGCGTAGAGGACGGTTTCCCATGATGCTCTATGGATACAATGGGGCGCCTGGAGCGGACAACAGCAGAGTACCAGTGCAATCTACAAAAACAGACTGCACCACCAATCTGTGACAAGCAGTGGCCAAATCTAGGCAGCCATTGGCCAAATGAGATTAAACAACCACTTAAAGCCATTGGGTTTATGCAATGGTGGGCCTCACACCAGAGTGGGTTGGGGGGGAAATAGCTTCTGTGCATAAAGCAGTGTGCTAAACTAATAATCATCTAGGAACTAGAGGTGTGTGTAACCAAAATTTAATAAACTTGGACTGGAAAATTATCATGGTCTTAGAGACAGTTCCACTTCAAGAGAATAAAGAAAAAGATAAGAGAGGTGAAACAGCAAGGCACTGAGGAACCACATCAGCCCTCTTTTATTGTTTATTAGCAGTGACCCCACCATCCCCCGCTGCCAATTACATAGCAAAATGTTTTCCCAAGGAAAGAAAAACGTAGACTCCCATTGCTGTAAATCAGTCGATGGACAATTTATTCTCCAGTGACACTGTTCTTGTTTCTCAAATGCCTACTCTACAAGACAATACATAAATAAATAAGCAGGAATGGTAACAAAAGATTACAAATGTAAAGTTAAAAGTTTTGTGAAGTCACAAAGTCATTTTCATACAATTGTATGCCATGTTCCAGAGTTGGAGTGGTCAAAAGGGGCAACTAATTCAATGTAAACAACTTGATAAAGCGAGAGAGTTGAATGAAAGATAGAGAAAGAGTTGAAAACTATTCAGTTCATATAGCTTGCTAGATGAACATGATGATAAATCAAATCCAAAAGAAAATCGGCACCTATTACAACAAAGATATGCATTATTTGTAGTACAGTGTGTACAGTAAAAATCCATTCAAATTACCTAAATTGTCTTGTTCAAACTAAATACTACCAATTTCGTCAAAAGTCGACTCAAACATGGTCATTTACAAAATTAGGACATTGTATAAAAGGCAAAATTAGTGTATACTTTCTGAAGGAGAGTGTTGTGTATATCCAATGCATAATTAATGGAACGTTATTAAGTCAGGTCAGTTCGTTTAAAATCGTTGTAGTTGATTTACTTTACTTAATACTTTTAATTCAAACTTCGTAAACCTTCTATCAATGCATTTGATATTTAACTTAAATCATTAAAAAAGGTAGAATGCAGGTTCCTCTCTTCATGTAAACGTAATGAAATACATTTCAAGTAAATATCTTGTTTGAATGGTGATTGTGTATCCTGAAGGCAAATTCAAAACGCTTCTGTCAAAGAAATTCAGAGTCGACAAAAATAGGAAACTTTCCTATTGGGTACAGAAATGTCCCTCCATGGACAATATCCATATCATGAACAGAAATAAAAAATATATATTAACTGAAGAAAACGAAAAGGTTTGACTCGTTACAAACTATGGATGAGTAAACGTGATATTAAATGTTTGAACTATGTTCAACACCATTCCCGGTAACATAAACAGCTCTAAGTCTACCACAACCAGCCTTCAGTCTACTGCTGTTCCTAATTTTAACACCACGTGACGGTGGGAGTGAATGAAGTTTAAATTCCCTTTCAGAGAGGCAGCTCAAATCAGCCCCTATAAAAAAATCAACCATTTTATAGCAGCAACCTATATACCACGGCTGGGGTTTGTAAGACGGCTTGAGATTCCCCCAAGAATAGGACATTCACGGACTATAGGCTACAGAGGTCAAGTTCGCCAGACGGGCCCTGCGATCACGTCGAGGTAAACGCTTGATATATATCTGTGGAGATTATCCCACATTGTGAGCCAAATTTTCGTATGTGATTTCCATGGTACACTAATTATAACAAAATGTACACCTAGGCTTTAACTCCTGTTTGTTATTTTAACATGATGATCGGACATGTAGCTGAACTTAGGTTTTATTAGGCTATAGAGTTAAACATGATGGGCAATTCAAGTTGTTTAACATTTCAGCCTATATACGTCTCAATTTGAATACAAAAACACAATGCAGTAAATGTATAGGCTAATTAACTTTAGTATAGACGCTGTCCCGCGTGATCAGCAGGCCTTCATGTGAAGGCTTTGGCCTTTTCGCGCCACACGACTTATAGGCTACCATTTCTGCTTTACTTCAACAAGAGATTCGACTTACCAAGATCAAAAAACAGAAATAAAGTATTATTTCATTCCACTAACCGTTAAAATAAGACGCAAAGACCAGTAAATACAAAAATCCGTATTATTCTTATTGAGTAGGCCTATAGGAATACACGCAACTAACAGTCCTAAAATTTATATTTTCATATTATTATTTCTCATGTAAAATGTTGTTCTATTTCAAACCAATTGTCCGATCAACGAGTAGCCTATTCGACTCATCAAAACTCTCAACAGCACGCATTTGAAATCCGATGCAGAGATAAAGCAGGCCTGTATGAAATGCCATTTAGCCTACGTTTTCAACAAACATAGACACCTAACAGTATGGATATTAGGACTCAAAGGGGTATTTGCCATTACAAAAATAAAATAAAAGGAAAACAAATCTGCGACTAAAATGATACGGCTATCAAAACATAATTGAAGACACTTCGGTGGGATGATTGTTAAATCAGCAATACTGGATGACAAATAGTATGCAAACATCTTAAGAAAAATGACAAACGGTCACTGGGAGGATATTTGGGCTGTTCTCGTTCATTTGGTCATGTCACCAACAAATATAAGTCAAACTCCCACCGACTCACCAGCTTCTAACGTGATTTATAGTCTTTCAGCCTTAGCTTCAACCCATTTACCCTAAAACCACAACCATATTTCACCAGAAAATTTAAGAAAATTTTTGCGTAAGCCATGACTGCGTCGCTTTAGATGAAAACAAGCATGGCCGGAGATCGCTCTAGGTAATAGACCTTCACAGAATAGTCCACTTAACAGTAGTCTTCACTAGCGTCTAATCTCATCTGCGTTCTTTAAAATGGACTGCTTGACATGATAAACTTGATTTGACCACGGCTCACCTCACAGGTAGGGCCGCATCTACCATAGCCTACTCAAATTGTTGAATGTGCCACCACAATTGCCACGTCTTCGTGGTTCTATGAGATAAATTTATAGATTTTCCGACTAAACCTATAGGCTGCATCGTTAGCTGCAATGGAACCAATTGACTACAACAAAAGGGAAGAAAATGGCATCAGTGACATGAAAATACTTGAGGCTAAACGATTTGGACGTTCTTTGGCATTTTAACATGATTATTGGATTTTCATTGTTGAAAATTTAGGAAGACCTTGGTAAGTGTTGCGAAACGAGAGGGGTTGTATTGATATCTTCAACAGTAATTATTACTCCAATAGACCTCTTTGGTGGAGTAGAGTCCTCATAAGTGGTGCATGGCACTTTCAACAACGTCAGGGCTGCAACGGCAAGAGGGAGGGAGTGGGTTAATGAATGAGCCAAATAATTCAATCCAACGAATGTTTTACCAAAGCAAGGGGTCGAGCAATAAAAAAAAAAAAAAACTTTTGTGTGATTCTGAGAAAACATCACGTAGCCTAGTAAATTCCCCCTAAGCTTAAACCGCACTGCACACGCGCAGAGAGTACACGAGCGTAGATGCATATAACGGAACGGTTAACACGAGTGTTCACGCGTGACCAGGAGTTTATACTTACCGTTATATCGAAAAGATAAGCAGGTCAATTAACATGAGATGCCAGAGGACCTGCAACAATTGCAGGCTAGGTCCCAAAGGAGCATAACTCCTCGAAGTTTCGTTTGTGCAGAACATTTTCTTTTGGAAAGAGATGGATTTCAGCTCGTAACATTTCATGAGGTAAAGTATACTACAGCTGCTTATCTTCAGTATCAGCATGCTTGTTTAGCCAGCACAAAGTAGCAGTCGTTTGGCTGAGCAATAATGAGATTAGATTAGGTCGTTTTTTCTCACGCATTATCTGCCTATTGAATTAGTGAGTGGAGAAAGTGATGAGGTTAGGTTAATGTAAACAAGGATGGAAGGTTATGAAATTCTACTTCGTTAAATGGATGTGCAACAGTTTATGATACACCATTGAAAGAAGTGCATCCAATGGTCAAATATAAGAATACTGACTGAATATCCACTGCATGGACATAGCTGTGGAGCATATACATGTAATTGAATGTTTTCAGAATGTAAAACACATTCACTAATAGAAAATACAATGGCCAATTAACAGTAAATTATCTTACAAATGTAAGTAGTAACCTAATTTTCTGCATTAACATTTCAAAAGGAGATGATACATTTGTTTTTTAATCTGAGTTAAGTCTATCAAATATCATCAATTGCCCAAACAAGAAAACAATTCAGTAGATGATATGATCCAGTAAATATAATCGTAAACATAAGATAAAAAGAATTATATTTATTTATATCAAAATTTATGTATTGTAATATAATTATAAATCCCTATTAGTCTCAGATACAGTTATGCTATTACTACAACTAATAATAAACAAAACATAAAATATATAATAACACATGTAATTTAATAACCTATGATGATCCAATATTCTAAGTCAATTAAATATATTGTTCTGTAATGGTTACCTACATGTTAATCCAACATGATATGCGTAACACTAACACTTGATTAAATGTCTAAAATTGATGATACATAAATAAACATTGGTCAGTTGTAAGTTTTTAACAAATCATCAGTTGTTATAGTGTTTATCTTCAAACGTCTTTTAGAATCTGGACATGTAATGTTTTAAATTAAGTGGAAGACCACAATTTTATACCTCATGTATGGGGTACCTGTAATTCATGCAAGTTTGAGGTTTTTCCAGTGAGTCAAATCCCATTGGTTTTGGTGGCACTAACTTGTCTGTGAAGGGACACATAGCTCTGAGACAAACCTAGGGTTGATTGTTGGTGCTTGATCTACCCTAAGTTTAGAATTGACTATTGTGTTAAGAGTGATTGGCGTCAAACAGAATTATTCAGGGTTTTCGCAATGAAACGTACCAGAATACTACATTTCTATGACAAGCTATAAGATATATTTGCCAAAGTAACAAGACAGGTCCAGTGTACAGGGGTGATGAAAATACTGCTGCTTGGACTTGCTGAGGTTCGGGCCTTATTCTCTCTGTACTGTACACTATAGGATTCAGACTTGACGACAAAATGGCAGGTCACACTGAAATTGATGGCAGCTGTCTCAATAACATGCATCATATCTATACATTTAAAGCAGACTCACTCATATGTACATGCGCCAGTGTAGACAGGCACATACAAAAGCACATTTGCATGCACACACCGTATAAATAATAAACCTATTGTCAAACCACATGCTGTAGGGGTACACACAAGTGTTATGCTACATGCTGATGCCAATGAAGACACATAATACTAGATCATTTGTAATAAAGGTATAATCTTCTTCAAAATACTAGACTAAAAAAATACTTAGAACACTTCACCCAAATTTATAACAACAATCCATAATCACAGATTTGACTGAAAGACATTACTTTATGGATAGCCATCAGCATATCAGATTGACTACGGCGGGAAGTGAGAAAAGCTAACTGACTAAACAGAGGAGTATATGCCATGAAAAGTTTAGCGGATTATATGTCACAGATTGACACAGATATAAACAGAGCGCCCGCTCACCGTGCTTAGTTAAACAGGGTAAGCGAAAGGCCCCGATTCACACTGTAAAACAACCCAGTGCCCAATTTGCGGAAGGCCTAGCCGTGCCTGTCAGACCTTATCTTTATTAGGTTTTTGCAAATGTCTACGCAGGTTTACACTAGGAGCCGCTTCTTGCCTTTTATCCTCAAGAGTGTGCACTCACATTGTTTACACGCCTGAGATTAAGGGTCGGGTGCAAACTGCAGGAATGAACAAGTCGTTCTGCGTGAGCTGGGAAAACCAGGAAACTGTTTCACAGGGCCCAGCAGCAAACTGAGTGGAGTAGAGCTCCCACTCAGTTTCTGCTGGCTCTTTTGTGATGTTTGTTTCAGGGCCCTGAGAGCCGTGAGAGAGGGAAACTCAGCTGGATGACCTCGGCTAATGGAATGAACAGTGTTTAGCCCTGTTACATAAAACTGAGCCACTGCAATGCTAGGAGTGTAAATATTTAATCAAACAATTCTTAAGAACAAATGGATCTTGACCCCGTGGAAGGGGTCTCAGCAGTCTTGGTTGAGAAATGAGGTGATGCCTCACGTTTCTCAAGACTACCTTGCAAATTGGTAATTATAATCAATCCAGTGCTCAACACGGAAATGGAAATACTGTTCCACCATCTGAAGGCAATGAAAATAAGCAGAGCATCCTGAATGAACTAAAGAGCTTATGACTTTTAAAAACCATTTGCCAAAAATAAACTGACTTTCAATAACACAAAACAACTAAATTTCTGTTGAAATCAGCAATAACTTTGAAATAACTTTGCCTACCTATGTAATTCTAAAGTCACTAACTTCCGTAGTGTTTATGAACAATAACTAGCTTGGGGCCCAGTTCAACCAAAACGAATGTCCTTGTCTCCAGTAGACCAAAAATGTCCACACTTAGCAACCATCAAACTTCAAATTTGCTGACATTTATTTATGTTTAATGTATTTTTGTGGAAAACAAATATAGGTTTCATACTTTGGTGTATATGTGATCTGTTTACTAAGTTTGATAAACGCCAAACATGTAATGGAAGGTTTATTACTTGGCAGACATCACCGATGTCCAATAATTGTAATATTATTGTTAAAAACAAATGATTAATTACAGCCTTACACTAAAGGATTGCAATTAGATTAGCCAAAATGAACTCTTTTCTTGCAAATTTATTTTTGTGTTATTGAAGTAAAAATGTGTACAGTACTATTACAACTGTCAGCTTGTGCATAACTGCTTTAATCATAAGTAATGTATTGATTCACACGACGGAGTGGGAAATAATAGAAAATATTCTCTTCTTTGCACCTATAAAGAGATGCTCCAGGAGAAAGCCTCAGTTGTGACGGATGACAGTGTGACTGGGGCCCAGACTGAAGGGCCCCCAGAACTTGTCCCCAACCCTTCACATCTGACCCTGCCTACAACTCCCAGCATTCCTCAGGGAAATGAACCTAACCAGGTAAAAAATAGGTAGATAGTCAAAGCAGAATGCTAGCTTTAGATTAAATGTATATGCCCACAAACTGGTTTTTGACCAAAGTATATTATTTTTTTAATAGTTTAAATGTATTTCTCAGCATAAACAATTACGTATAGTGCAGCAATTTGGTAAGTTTTCTTTTCTGTTTGAACATTCCTGTAGAATATTGAGAGTATCAAGGTACTTCTACATGAGAGGGAGTTATGGAAGAAGTTTCATGAGGCTGGTACAGAAATGATCATAACTAAAGCAGGCAGGTGAGTCCAAGCAGTAAATATACACCACAGTGAATGCATGGGGTATATTACACAATGTACTTGTAGATGGGATTGTCTTTATGTGTGTATTCCTGTTTAGGCTTTCATGCAGCAACCTTTCATGCAAAGCCTATAGGATAGTGATACAAATTAAAGGATGAATGTGTCTTCGTTTGATTTGCAGGCTAATGTATTTATGTATTTAGTTTACATAAAAAATTTGCTCAATATTGTTTACCAACAGTGTTTGAAGGTATTGCCAATACTACCACTGCCAGTTTATGGAAAGCTGAATTCCATACCTAATTATTTTTGCCACCTGAATTTTAGCATTTGCCATGACCAACTGGTAAGTTCCAATCACAACACACTGTGTAACAGCTATTAAGGCTCTGCCTCCGATGTAGTGCAGGGGCAAAATTCATATACCAGTGAATATGTAATTGAAGACCCAAACGACTGGTCTGTATGTTAAATTTAATGTGCCCCATGGATTACATTGTAACCTTCAGACATTAACCAGAAGATGAGTCGACATTCTCTACCGACCTCCACCTCTCATTTCTCATGGGGCTTTTTTTTTGTAGTCCAAAATGGAAAAGGTCGCCACATTTTTTCTTTAATGCCGCATCACTGTGAAAGATGGGCTTTCCCTTGTCCAGCTGATAAAGTGCGCTTAGAATCCTTAAAGCCTTTGAAGGCCTAGGCAGCGCTTAACTACACAGCTGTACTGGAAAACCTGAATAGGCTTACTTTCAGTCAGCTCTACAGCAAAAGAGTATGTTTATGTTGCTTAGTCATGGAGAAGCTATGTGTCTATCATTCAAAGTTACAACATTGAAAATAAAATCTCTTAAGAGCAACAGAAATTACAGCAATGAATAATGCTTGGTAGGCACTTACCACATGTTAAAAGTGCAGTTAGTGTTGGTCAACTCCATGGGGGGAAAAAGTGGCAGCTAATATGTATAATATTTTTTAAACAAAATCAGATTAAGTATGTTATCCAATAGCAAAATCTACACAACGACAAGGCTTTATAGATCCAAGTTGTGAACAGTATGTTATCAAGTAAGCTCATAACGTTAACATGTTAAATCCTTAACTAAAATGGTGGAAATCATTTGTGTGAAATGAACGTTTAAAACACACGGTTTATCAAAGGGTTTGAAGGTTTATCTGGATGTTTTTAACTTTTCCATCTGTATCCAAAATATTAAATGTTACTCTGGTTCAAAAGTTGTAGCTAGCCACCTTGCTCAAAAAGTTTTAACAGACAAAGCTTTGTGTAGCTGAGTGTGCTAAAGCAATGGGATGCCAAGCTAATGGCAGCGACATTTTTAAGGAATGAAGCTTGGAGGCGATAAATTTAGCTGCATGCTAAACATAACAAACTGTTGGCATACTGGCCATTAAAATTATTTGACCAAAATAGTCATTTTTGTAGTAGACCATGCTCATTGTGCACAGTCAAAAAAACAAGAGGATATCCCTAACTGTAATTGGAGGAAGTGTATGGAGCATGTCAAGTACAAAGTTTCTTGAGTTTCAGTTATCTGAAATGAAAAAGAGCAGATCATGTTTTTTTATTCATGATTAAACATGATAAAAAGTAAATAATATAAAAACCAGGATGGACCTGCACATTTGTAAATTCAGAGCTATAAAATATTACAGAATATTCACACAATGTGCCAAGATGCAATATTAGTATGCAACCTTATTAGTATGCAACCGTATACTAGGTTTATACTAGACAGATAAATATAGGAGGGATGACAATGACAGAATGGCAATCTTTAAGGGGTGGCCAGTGAGTGGTTTCTATCCTTAGGATAAAAGATGGGAAACATATAGATATCTGACCCACAGGGAGAGGGCACAGTAAAAGATCAGCGCTCTTTCAAGGATAGCGATGCCAGTGGACAGACACTGACAATCTCTGGAATCCAACCGTGTGAGGTCTACTCCCTTAAGACTACTGCTCAGGAAGAGGTCTGCAACTCTAGGGGATGCATATTTAGCAGCCAGGAAGTGATGTTTGTACATTGTATGGGGACCCTCATCCCTTAGGAGTCTTTTAAGCCCAATGTTGACCATGGAGTGAAAGGGTAACTTCTTAAGACACTAAGGTAGATACCAAACAGGTGCACAAGTTCATAAGCAAGGGGTAAGAAAATGGTCAGTTCATCTTTAGCTGAACTGTCCTACTTCCTGGTTGGAGTAGCTCCAGGGGTAGCTATCCCCAAGATTGGGCATCGCCCTACCCCCTTTGTCTGTGCTGGGTGGAAATACTCCTCCAGCTCAACCCTTCAGCCTCTAGCCGTGCCGTGAACTCACAGCCAGCACCTTAACTTGAACATGGACGGCTTGTTATTGTGAGTGTCACAGTCCCGGCCTTAATCCTCCCTCTTCAAAGCGCCTGGTGCTCCCTCTCCTCACTCTCTCTCTCTCTGTACACAGTCCGTCAGGGGGAGCGACGGCAGGGTGATAAGAGGAGCCCGGCGCCCGCGATCGACAGCGTCTAGCTGGGGATGGGCGCTCCATCATCCCTCCGTTGCTCCTTTTGATCTCCTTCCCGGCACCGTAGGTTCCCAGAGAGGGGATGGTTAACTGGAGGGCCCAGGCATACAAGTGAATGGCTGAGAGAAACAGCTGGCAGGCCACACAAACACACACACACACCCTGACACTGATATCATACACACTTTCTACGTCCATTTCTCATCCTCTCCTCTTGACACACAAACATTCTCAGGCGTTCTCACATGCACACCAGCGCACATGTGCTGTAAAAAGCAGCCCATGATAAACAGCTTGTTCTTCATTGATTTAATAATTTTTGTCAAACACTTTTTATATTTATAAACAAAGGCATTCTTGTACAGTGGTCTTCACTTAAAGAAAAAGGAACTGTAAATCCTGGACATTTATAATTTCCCCATCACACCTGGATGCTTTGCCATGGAAACAACATTGTCTGTCACCAGGGAAACTCAGAACTGATATGGCTGGGCTATCCAGGCACTCCCCATTACAACTGATATATCCAGGCATTAGTCATTAGATATGCCATGTGATCCAGTGTGGGCCCCCTTGTTGGAGCTCTTTCAGTAGTGGCCCACGGGAAAAGAATAGCATTCCACTGTAGCGCAATGAATTAGGTTCAGCGTGGCATTTCCCATCTTTATCTGCTCCCCTTTCATGACACACTTGGGTAAATTGATAAACAGTAAATAAAACACTAACTGGTAGAACTATATTATAGTGAGAAACTGGAAATAAATCACTACTTAAATAAATCAAGTAGGTATTTGGGGTAAGAATAATTCCAACAGTGCAGTAATACCTCATCAGGTCGTACACAATTGTCTGCAAAAAATAATCTGTATTTAGGTGGATTACTTTACGCACAAATTCTATAACCTGATTCAAGAACTGGATGCTTCTAATTCAGAAGCAAGTTGAACACTTTCACACAGTTTTTCAGTGGACTATAATTAGGGGGAATATGGGGAACTGAATATATTTTCAGAGTAAGATAACACATTTGCTTATAGCTTTCAGTAATTCTTTGAAAAAAAAACAATAGTCAGTAGTTTTGGAAGGTTTTCATATCGAGATTCATAAATAGAGACCTCTGATGACCAAAGATGCATATGAAATTCCATGACTTGGGGATGTGAGGATGTCTGTTTCGGATGTTCCCCTATGATTAAACTGTTTCAGCCCAGGACTGATCTCCCCGATCCCCACTAATTCAGAGCCAGAGAGAGAGTAGAGATTACCTGCCTACAATCCCTGCTCTCTTACTGTGGGAGTATTTACAGTAATGTGACCCAAGGCCAAGCTTTCGGGTTCCAGTGTCAGGTGCTATGGGCCTTTGAAGTTCTGCGTTTACAGCAAAGAGCCATTCGCTTGGGCTAAGGGGAACTGCCCCCAAAGTAATCCATTCAGAGAATATGTCAGGCTTTCACAAGTGTGTCCCACTATTTCAACCTGTTGCTGGGGGTAGCAGCAACAGATAAGGCCCTTTGACCGCAGTCGCTGGGGGCAGTGACGAGTCAGCTGTCCAAACTGTTGTCGGACTCGAGCTGCCATTAAAAAGCACTTAGGGGTTTATAAGGGGCACTGACTCCCTTTGCAACTTTTGCTTTGACGCAGATGGAGATGAAAAAGAGCCGTTTTCAGGGAAGAGGTCACGGAAGGTAGCGCTATTCATGTGTTTTATGGCCTATTCAGCCATATTAGCATACTCTCTCTTCCAGTTCTGCAGTACTCTAGAGGATGAAAGATGCAGTATGGTACCACACTAGAAAAATATATTTCGTTATGCAGAGGAATGGAGAAAATTGAGAAACTTCAATGGAGAAAATTATTTCCAACAATTTAAAACGATTCTACAACAATATTGGTGGATCCCTTTTAAAGGTCTTTTGAAGACCTTGTTTAGCTACTGTCAGTTGAATGATGTCTTGCTGATCTTCACTTTCACAAGCATAATCAAGGCTGGTTAAAGCCCTCAGAAAGTGCTACTGTTCCACTCTCAGCTGGGATGCTAAGCCCAGAAATAGCCACCTTTGTGTGAATTAATATTCAGGCTGGAAGCAATGTTGGTAATTTTACTGGTAGGTGTTTAACAATGCTTGAAACAATTCTCCAAGCTCCTTGTCACTTTTGTTCTTGAACAGCTTTAATGTAGGAGAAACAAGGGTAACGCTTTACCTAATGCTTTTAATCGCTCCTTATTACCAATCAACCCTCATCCAAGTCCTAACAAGCTGTTACATAGCAGTAGAGATGAAGTTGCATCTCTTTGTCATAGTTTCTTGACAGTTTGAACACTTACTGAAAATGTACATTCAAATATGTGTCACTGACACACATTAAGAAAAGACAAAGCAGGTAATACCAATTTCATCTCTCCGGGCTAAAGTATAACTCGGGAGATCCAGTTAAAGGGTGAAATTAGTGAGGAAAACCACCAAATTCCGATCCATTCTGTATTTTGCTCCTTACAGGAGGATGTTCCCAAGCTACAAGGTCAAGGTAACAGGGATGAACCCAAAGACCAAGTACATCCTCCTGACAGATATTGTACCGGCCGATGACCATCGCTACAAGTTCTGTGACAACAAATGGTGAGTCATTAGCCAAGTGGTTCTTCCAGGTATCTTTCATTCACGTGCATTCCCAGTTCTCCATGTGAATCATCATCACTGGCATGTATGAGAAGCTTGGTGTCTTACTTTGAAGCCCAGAGCACTTGGATTCACAAAATTATAGTTTGACAGCATGGAAAAAGTTTTAATCCAGCGTGCGACTGTAGAGTTACGTCAATCGACAGTCACATCCATAAATGCTTCTCATATCTATTACTGTAACGATTTATTTGCATTGTCATAGTAGGTTAATTTGATGCTTTATTGCTTTAGACACAAGTCTGCATAAGGCAAGGCAGTTTAAACACAATGAAAGAGATGGACGGTCTAAACATAAATGAGAGGATGAGCCTAAGAAGAAAAAAACATGGATCTCTGATTCCCCTTTATCCTACCGCTCTTCACCAAAGCAAAATCATTACTGAGTATATCATTTGTGTGCAAAAAAGAGGGATACATTATAATGCCGAGACAGTTTCAAACGCTTAAGATAATACCTACCACAAATTCCAACTGTACACACTGCCTGGATGCTGGTATCTTCAGAATTCCTACACCCACTATACAAGGTCTTGCATTCGAATACAGCTGCTCACCCTTACTTTATCAGACATGCTGTTGGTGTATTACTTCTGGCATTTGCTGTGTACCAAAGAGAACAGTAAGTGCTGCTCTTCTCCAACCTGCTTCATCCGTTTGGGATGGAGAGATGGAGCGTGAGGCCTCCCACTTGAAGCCTCCAGCTATGGGACAGATTTAGCTGATGTGGTGGAATAATTTCAGTCATTTTCATAATCAGTATTCTAAAAAGGACAACGATAATCCTTTCTGCTCATGGAGAATGAATTATTTAATCCAACAAAATATGCCACCATTTTGCATAACATGCTTCACAGCTAACCAGCTGTCAGATGTCAAACTTCTTGTGAAGTGATAAGTCTGCGAATGTGTCTCTGAGTTTGAAAACGCCATGTTTAATAGCATTCGTGGTCCTTTGTTGTTTTCAAATACTTCAGTGTTATAGCAGAACAGGCTGCTGTCACTATGCTCACGGTGGCTGTGGATTGTCATTAGCACACAGTTTATTACCGCAGGGCACTGGCAAGCCGCCTGTCAAAACCAGCGGGCTAAAAACAGCTGGGCTGTACCCACTGTCCTCCGATTGACCCTACGCCTGGGGGCGATACCACCGCCATTGACTCCGCCCCCTAAAGCAACATCAAAGCTGGCAATGCGCGTCTGCCAACACAACTGTATCCAAGGGTGGACCGAAAACAAAGGTTATGCCAAGAGAACCGCTGTAAAGATGCAAGCTTTCTTCAGAACAGACATTTTTACAGGCATTTCTTCCAGATCTTGTGGGATGGCCTGGAATTTCAGTATTTGCCAGTGTGGGTTCTGGAGTTGCTCAGCGACACCTTGGAAGAGCATAATTAGCAGTGATGTTAGGTTAAAGCAAGCCCCTCTAGTCAAAAAAAATAATATGAAAGGTTCCCATGGTGTGTGCATTGAAACCACTAGTATTTTGCATCATTACTATATTTGTGTTTGGCATGGAAAGGAGACCATCGGGCCCATCACTGAGCCAGAAAACAGTTGTGTGAGAGCTGTCATCTAGTGGCAGGGGTTGACAGGGTGGTTTCTGAATCAGGGTGGAAAGACTGAGGCATCTTTTACTCTTGCAGTATGCCATGAACTTCCCAGAGGCAGATGATATGAAATTACTAATCCATCACCCTCTCTCTCCCCTTTCTACTCCCAATGTTTTTACTTCCACAGGATGGTAGCTGGTAAGGCAGAGCCTGCAATGCCAGGTAGACTATACGTTCACCCAGATTCCCCTGCTACAGGAGCTCACTGGATGAGACAGCTGGTGTCATTCCAGAAGCTAAAGCTTACCAACAATCACCTGGACCCCTTTGGCCATGTGAGTCACCTTATTGTCTACCTAAGTATACTCCTAACACTTTTGAATACAGTACTGTCAGATGTGTTTAAATCAGTATGTATGCAATGAATGAATGACAGGTCAGGAAAAAGTAGGGAAAAAGTCCACTTTCTTCCGAGCCCCGGTCCGGACACATTCGGTTGACCAATCAGAGCACCATAGTTCCGTTTTCAGTTGGCACATACTACGTCCTTCCAGTCCATTGCCAATCAACAAAGTCCATAACCGGTCGAATCAGTGTCATCAGCAGAGCAATGAACAGCTTGAGTGCTCAAAAGGATGTCAATTTGATCTTCTTCGATTAGAAATGTTACTGACGGTTCAAAAGAAGGGGACAATCGCCAATCTGGGAAGGTAATGAGTTTCAATGACAACTTGCTAGTAGGTTGACGGAAACCTAAAAAAGGTCAAAGGTTTCAGAATTGAGGGGAGGGGAAAAGATACACATGCAGACAACACAGAAGAAGGGAGGGAGATACACATAGGAAAGAAGTGTGAAAGTGGTAGCGGGCTCAAGAAAGAAAGGGAGGCAGTCTGACACAAGAAACATAGAGAAGTATTGAGCGTCTTGGCGCTGAGGGAGGTGAAAAGTGTGACCGTGGCAGTGCAACCCAGAGGGACTCTGGGATAGCTTGTCCAAAACCATCCTGTCAGCAGAGGAGCTCATTAGGTTCATAACCTCTCGGGTCAACGCCGGGGCCTGCTGTCAGGTTGAGTCGAGCGCCTGGCCAGTGATAAGGGCGCGTAACGAAAACTGAGAGAGAGGGAGGCCTGGCTATGTACGGCTGACGCCCATACCAGCAGGGGCACAAGGGAACCACCATTTCACTGTGTTCCAATGGAACCTTCCCTAGGCTCACTCACACTTGAGCACAGTGAGAAATCACTCCTATTAAAATCTCACAGCTGAAATTAAAACAGCCTGTTTTAGACTACGATTAGATTAATTCGATTATTATGGAGAAAACATCAGATTCAGCGTCCGTATGATGGAAGCTGAGTCCGTATGACATATTAGATCTTGACAGTCTAACCCAAAACTGCCATAACCTCCACCCTCTACCCCAGAGATGCTCAACATCAGCAGAATAAGCAAAACCCCCACTGATCTGGGCTCCCCTGCTACTGTTGGTCAAGTTATGACCCTTGATAGTGATTTTAAATACAGATTCTACTTTTTTAGTGTTGGATACTTAAATGTCCCCCCTCACCCTTCTCAAACAATATTAAATATATTGTCCATTTAGGAAACAATGACTAAATGTGTGTTATCTAAGTCAGTGGTTCCCAACCCTGGTCCTCAGGGCACCCCTGTCCTGCATGTTTTAGATGTTTCCCTGCTCCAACACACCTGATTCAAATGAATGGTCATAAGCAGGCTTCTGAAGAGCTGGATAACGACCCATTCATTTGAATGTTGGGAACCACTGATCTAAGTGACCTATATATATCATTTTCCACTTTTGTGGAAAATTACCTTTAAATTTGAAATTAATTGTCATGTTCAAACTGCAAATGGTTGAGATTTAAATCCCTGCTGATTACCAATATAACCAGTGTAAAGGATTTCAATGTACTGTACTGGTGAATACAACATGTTACTTAAAAGGTTAATAAAAGGGTGCTTGCTTGGATTCTACATTTTTCTGAGGGTCCTACCTTGATCAATGCAATTAGACAGCGGTAAGCCAGACTACCTCCAGACACCAACTAGAAAGAGCAAAAAAAGATCACAGGAAATTCTCCAGCCGACCTATCAATAGCTTATCTTCCTCTTTACCCTACCCCCCAAACAAGAGCATGTGAGTATTGGGCTGTGGAGGGTTCGTCCTTAGTCTAGCCCCCTGTGCCTCACTGGTCTTCACTCCTCTGTGGGAGCCCCATGGAGGAGCAGACTCCTTCAGGCTTAGCCCTGCTTGTAGGCAGTGTGTCTAGAAGGCGTGGGGGGGGTGGAGAGCTTGATGATCATCGCCTTCGACAGAACTGAGCTAGAGATGACCCTGCCCCACGAAGACAAACGCTTGGTTGAACACACAGCTAGGTCTGCTCTGAACAGACTGGTGCCGGTGTGCTGACCTGCCCAAACAAAGCTGAACACTGATCACAGTTAACACATGTGCTGACTGGTGCACTGAACAATTGAGATGCAGTCAACCCAAGTGTGACAATGATGTGCTTCAGAGAGCCTGTTTACTGCTAAACATGAATTGCAATAAGAGATAAATGAAAATGTGCCTGCAACTTTTTCAACGCTATTAAAAAGAGGCAGCATGCCTGATCAGTGTATTTATGAAATATTTGTTCTTATTACATGTGCCTGCTTAAATATCCTTTCCATAAAATAATCAAAGAAATATTTATCTACTCGTACAGTATGAGCTTAAGATGTCTATATATTCAGGTACAAACCAGTTTTTTTTTTTTTTTTTTTACTGTGAATTGATATCCATTTTATGACCCATCCATAATCCACCCTGACCAAGGAGAGCCCATCATTGACGCCTATACACCATAACTATTAAAACAGCTGCAAGTACCTGCGAAAGCACTAGGTGTGGAAAACCTGAGCAACTAAATCTATCCATTCACACTATGGCTCTATTCAAGTCAATATAAATGACATCACTCTGCATTTACAGGGTTGCCATTAGCTACTTCCTATAATATACATTAAACTTCAGACATTCACATTTTTGACTTTCTGCTTTAGTCAAATCATGTCCTGAAGATGGTCTTACTTTTTTCCCCTCTTACAGATCATCCTCAACTCTATGCACAAGTACCAGCCCAGACTGCACATTGTCAAGGCAGATGAGAACAACGCATTTGGTTCAAAGAACACGGCCTACTGTACTCACGTCTTTCACGAGACTGCCTTTATCTCCGTCACATCCTACCAGAATCATAAGGTAACACACTGTACTTCAGTGGGTACCGGGTTCTCATTACATCAATAATGTGAGAAACAATCTGGGTCCACGGAGCACTGACTACCATTTACAGGATCTGATTCTGCACTGACAATGTAAATTTGATTTATTATAGATACAATTAACCGAAAAATCTTAATAGTATCAGTAGTAGTCCCCTAAACCACAGTTACAGTAGTCATATTTGTTATTGTTTTCGTGTCTGTTGTACTGTCAGACATGTCATAAAACGTAATTCTATTTATGTTTAGATCACTCAGTTGAAGATTGAGAACAATCCATTTGCCAAGGGTTTCCGTGGCAGTGATGAAGGGGACCTGCGTGTCTCAAGACTCCAGGGGTATGTTTCAGAGAACCTGTCACTCGTAATGTCTCAATGAAATACTTAAGTGATGGCTGAAAACGATAGTTTTGGCACGGTGAAATTTTCTTTGGAACCAACTCTCCTTCCTCAATTGCTTCAATACTTTTTTTGTGCCAAGCAACTGTGAAAGGAATAAGTGTGCTTCGGTCCCTTTTCAAGAAAGCTAAATGTTCCTTAAATGCTTAGCTAACTGGTGTTCATATATTGCCTTAGGAAAGACTACCCAGTGATTTCTAAGAACATGGTACGTCAGAGGCTCATATCTTCACACAGTCACCTGGCAGGAAAGTTGGGAGCTGGAGTTCTGACCGGGCATCCCCAAGTCCTGTCCCATTATCAGTATGAAAGTGGAGTCCCCCTGTCCAACTCAGACCACCAGGATCACCTCTCCAACCCCTTCCCTCCAAGCAGAGAACCTGGGCTGCTCTATCATTGCTTTAAACACAGAGGTGAGTTAAGGAACACTCAACTACCGATCTTAACTTGTCAGTTGCAGAAAAGGGCTTTTAGGTGTAATGTTTAGCTTGCCTTCACTTATGAGTTAGGGTGCTGGCATAGCTTGAGGCCAGGTACAGTATAAGAAGCAAAGGGTAGCAGGCAAGGGGAGAGGTTTGTAGATCTTGATAAAATAAGTCACATGTATTTATTTGACAGATAACACCAGACACTTGGAACTGGGGTGTAAACGCCCATACTTGGAGACAGCACCGCCCGCAGCCCCTGAAGACCACTACTTCCGATCCCCTCCTTCCTATGAGCCACCATTGCTATCTCACCCCTACTGCGGTGAGACACTAAGCTCTAGGGAGGCCTGCATGTATGGCAGCATGGAAGGGGAATCAGGTGCTGGGCCAGGCGGAGCGGAGGACCTGACTCCCCCATCACTGAATATGTGGGCATCAGTGCAGCCTTATCCTCGCTACAGTATGCAAACAGTAGACACTGTCCCATACCAGCCCTTCACCGCCCATTTCACCAGCACTGCCACTGCCACTTCTGTGGTGCCACACCACTCTGCCTCTATGGCTCCACGCCCTCAGTCTGACTTAGGGCTCTACAGCCCGGCCTCAGCCCAGCGAGGCCTCACCGCCATACCCTCTACGTCCTCCTCTTCATCTTCCTCTCCACTTGTTGCAGGCTCCAGGGACAGGGTGGCCCATCCACCTCTCTACCACAGAAAGCCAGGGTCACCTCTCCGGCCTCACAGGGATTTCTCGGCTTTCCCGACACAGACTGGTTCATCCATCCGTGACCCCTCCTATCAGTATCAGATGGGACTGAGCACTGTTGGGGCCCACTGGACAGAGAGCTAATGAGTCACACCCCAAAGACAGTGGTGTTGTCCACTCAGCCCACCCACAGCCAGCCAAGGTCCCCAAGCAGCCACGCTGGCTGTGAAGCATGTCATTAACACAGCCATGTTGCACACTGAAGCCATAGAAGTTAAGCTACAGACAAAGCAGGGTGGCCAAACATGAGTGAAAGATTTACCAGAATACTGCAGCTTCAAACCAACGTAGTGCTTTCTACATGCTTTGGTTATAATTCCATAGGATGGCCCCCCCCTCCATGTATTTATGTAGAAGAGTGCCACAAGTTATTATTCATAAAAAATTATAAATGTTATGCAGTGCCAAAAGGAGATGTGCTTAGCAGACTTTTGATAGTATGTTAAAAGTATTAAATATATTTTTTACTGTTGAAAACAAATAGACTATAGGTGGACAACAAGCCCACCCATACTGTCCTGAACAGAATAACCAAGAGTGTGCAGGTTTCATCCCTTCACATAAAGTGATGCTAGCCACACTATATTGTGACTTTGATTAGAATGAAACCATCTTCTAAAGGCCTTTAGCATTAAGCCAAAGTCTTTGAACCACAAAACAGCGGTTAGAATTTGGCTCCCTTAACAAGAGTCCAAAACGATGGTCTTGGTGAAGTGGGACATCAGAGAGGTCCCAAACTGAGCAGATGGGAGCTTAAGGAGCCGTCGTTAAGCCAAAGCAAGGAAAGGAACAGAGAGCGCTGCACAAATCCCAGACCCAAATGACTGAGTCGGAAAAATCCTTACAAGACTGCAAATGTAAAACAGCCCAAGTGGGCAAGGAGCCACATGGAAAACTGTGCTGAAGTAGAGTCTACGGAGTAACATTCAGCACTGTCAATCTCCAAGTATTGACAAGTGAATACCACATTATCTTGTGGAATTTACGTAATTGGATACAAGCGTAAGCTATATACAATGTGATACAATGGACTGGGTGATGATCTGCGTGACTATGTTCTAATTTGACCCCATACTAATCCATTTCATTCATGTTTTTAAACTAATAACTTTTTTCATGTTTCAAACTTTTTGCACACCTAATGAATAAATATTTTCATGTCTCCCAATGATGTTTCCAGTTATATTTACTCTACTTTTTTTTTTTTCCTGGGTACATATACTTAGTAAAGTACAGATAGAGTAATTTAGATTTGATATTAAATGTTATAGTCAAAACACGATGAAAGTGCTTGATGACAAGTTGAGAGGGCTGTACATGGTTGATTTGTGCCGTACTCCTACAACACGTACCTCATCACTAGAGATTGCTTCATCCTGAGGCCCAATAAAACGTCAAGTCTGTCATTCTTCTACAGGACTATCCAAGACCGCATCTCTTTCTCTTGCTGTGTATCTGTCTTTTAAGACTGGAGAAAGGAAGGAGGATGTGATACAAGAGACAGACAAGTAATAAACCAACAAAAGGCACATTTAATAAAAAACAGACCAATATTAGTGAAACAACTCAAAAGCTTGAATATACTCAAGCACTCACCTGAGTTACACTAGGAAAATGGATTGAGATGCAGGGTCAGAAGTTGAGGGAAAACCTAAGTTTACAAAGATATATGACACCAATAGTAATTTGCTGCATGTTCAATAAAACGTAATCCATTAATTGGAAAAGCATAAAAAAAGATGCACCCATTTGAAAGTTATTAATGAATTATGTACACAAACACAGACATACTGACGTGATAAAAATGGGTTGGCAACCTTACAGCTCATTGAAATAATACTTCATCCTTCCTGAAAAGTGATGACATGAAAAGCTATTGCATCATGTATACTTACATGCCTTTGGTATGTCATAGAATAAAGAAAAGATGTGATGAGGTTAATTATTGCTCATTTTACAAAGATATTCTAAAATGGTCTGGACGCGTTTTCTGGTACCCCTTAGTAAAGATAGTGATTTTCCAAACCAGTTGGTATCACGTGTCCAATCTTGTAATCTGTCATTCTGCCAATTTAAATAGAGGAAAGTTGTGAAAAGTGTGGGACCCTACCGAAAAGTGGCCTAAACTTTCCTAGTAATGTCACCGACTGACTCACTGTGGTGGCTTCCCAGGCGTTTTTCACACAGAACAGCCTTGAGTTTGCCATTGCATTGTTTTCAATGCCACGAAACAACTTAGAAGCTCTGCATTATTATGCATGCTAGCAAGTGCGCTAGTTGCTATCCATTCTCTATAGAAACACAGTACTGTGCTTCTATAATTAGTCTAGCTAACATGTCGTATATTACGGAATTTGCGTTGGAAAGTATCCAAACGATTTATTCCAGCTAGCGACAGACAGCGAGCCCGGCCTTGCCTAGATAGCTAGTAACCTCGTAAGTCTAGGAAAGTTTAGGCCACTTTTCGCTACTGTAGTAGGCAGTCTACGTGCGAACCTGTAGTTGGATGTTATAAAACAATTGTTAATAATTGTTATTAAACAATGACATTGAAAACGTGTCTACTCGTATTTTCTGAAAACCCGGACCTGTCATCCACACCCCGCTCATCTCTGGGTGGACTGGCGACTTGCTATGACATCACGGAAGTACTATAGGCCAGTTATTTTGTTACTGCTCAACAACGAAAACGGATATTTCCGAAGTAGCAAAAAGTCGCCAGATTTGTCGCTAGAGGGGAAAGGTCGCTTAGATTGGCAACACTGGACACACTTTCAGTTAGCATATGGTAGCCTACTGTTTGAATCACAATGCCAAGATAGTTACAAGTTAACGTTGTTTGAATCAGATCGTTTCAAAGGGGTTTCTTCATGAATGAAATGCAATATGAGCAAATGCTTAAAAACACCAGAAAGGGACAAATTGGGAAGTTGAAATCACAATATAGTTTAGGACCATTTTTACACAGGATTGCCCAGTTTCGTTGTTTTAATGGAACCGTTTCAACCATGTGAGCCACATCTAAGTAGCTCGAGCTCTTGCACACAGGAAGAGAACCCAGTTGCATTCTATACTTTCACTTTGGTGTATGCGTTTAAATCTATGCAATCTTCATAAATAAGTATATTAAAAATAGAGAAATATTAGTTGTATCCTACCATGTTAGAACACCCATGAAAACTCGCCTTTCTCCAAATATCTGGACATTTGATGTTAGTTAACAGAAGGTTTGGTGATGAACTAATTTGAGCACATTTGTCCACTGATATCAATCAAAACAAGGGATGCATCTAAAGAAGTAATTGAAAATTATTTTCCTGTCATATAATTTAATTGGTTGTTTCATAATAGTTTACATTGTGCAAACACCAGTCTGGTATCTTTGTGAATGGCAGGGTGTGAGAGCATAGGGTCTAGCTGGCCCTCTGCTTTCTCTCTCACACAGCACTCATTAGGTCCTGAGTTATGGTGATGGTCGGGCCCTGGCTCTTGTCAGCACCTCCTTTCTCCCTTTTCTTCTTTCCTTCTCTGTCTCTCTAGTCTGTTGTGGGGGGGAAAGGTGTCTCTATCCATGGAGCTACCAGTGCAACAAATCAATGGTCAGGGATCTAGGACCTTCAAAACGTCATGAAATGCCAAGTAACTACGTAGACTGAAGACTTCATGCACTGAAAGCATGGCGATGGGGATTTTATCTTTTTTTGACAGTGATAAAGAAAGCTTAAATACATACAAATACGTTACTGAAGTATCGGATGTGCAACTTATACTCAATAAAAGAAATGCAGTCCAGTTCCATTGTTATTGTCATTTTCATTGTCAATAGAGACAGACATAAAAGCAGGAAGAGAGAGATGGGAAGACATTCCAGAAACAACTCCCGACGGAATCAAACCCAGGCCCCTGTGGTAAGGCCTTACCCTATGTAGTATACGCACTTACCCGGTGAGCAAGCAGGGCATCACAGTATAGTTCCACTGTTGTGACACAAATTCCACAGACTGCACATGTACAACATTATTACAATTAGTAATATAAATTTAATTTAAATCTGGCAGAGTATTTAAATTACCAACATAGGATACATATGGGTACAACATTTCATTGACACATAACAACTACCTAATTAACCAACCAGCATTTGCTATAAAACATTGTATACATGCCTTTGTACTGCAAATTAAAGTAGCAGCAAGCAACGCTTATGTAGTGATGTACTCAGACCAAAACTCTGGTGTCTGAATGTCCCTCCATATATTCATGGTGTATGTCCAATATTTTAGATTTAGCTACACAGGATTGTGGGTTTGGATAAGGGAGCAGAATTGAACCGCAGCAGGTGCCAACCAGATCTATAAGCAAAAAAAGATACAAAAAAAGTGTCATATTTCAATATTCAATGAGACCAGACTTGCGTATACCATGTGAACAGATTTAGTTTCGTCAGATAATCAATTGTAATTGAGTCTAACTGACTTTCTTGTAAAGTAAGGAAACAATATAAAATATAATACAATTACGAACACTAATGTTCTCTGTATGTATTGTTTCATAAAATACAACCTAAAGGGACATTCCAAAGAACTTAAGCTTTGAGGGACAAAAGTTCATTTGCCTATTTCATTTTTTTCATGCAGATTACCTTTGGCTCTGGCTAGCCTTAATAAAAAAACTCCAGCAGACATATCTAAATTTATGCCATCTAACTTTCCACATAAAACACAGTGTATCTCCATTATAGAGAATCCTGGTCTGAGCCCCTTGCGCAGTACAGTGTATCTGTGGCCGTATCTATCTGTGAGAACTGGGGGCCCAGGTCCATCTGGAACTCATTGGAGAGAGCTCTGACCGTGCCTCTTTCCCCTGCACTACACGGCCCGTCCCGATGTCGTCCCATAATCCCGTCTGAGAGCCGCCTGGAGTGGGCGGATCTACTCCGGCCCCCTCTTGACGGGCTTAACTGGGCCGCCTTGTAAAAAAAAAATAAAAAAAAATATGTGGCTGGATCCTCTCCCTCACCCAGGCACTCAGAAAACACACTTTAAATACTTGAAGAGGGATTTAATATCAAGTCCATTAGGGCTTTTCTGGAGCCCTGTAAATAGTCAATTAGTGGAGGATTCTGATTTGATCCACATGCGGCAAGATCCGTTGCAAAAGAGATAAAAGTGCAAAGAAGGGTTGGTGGGCTAGCGTGTTTTAGGGTGTTTTATATCTGTCACCCCATGGATGGGTGATACTGAACCACAAGTTAGGGAGGTGGATCTGAGAGGTGGCAGAGGAGGGTCCCATATCCTCTTCTTCCTCACCAACCACTGTTTCAATTCAACACAATCCCACCTGACTGACCTCTGCCAGGGGCCACAGGAAGTGCAGCAGAATGGGAAGGAGTCAAGGGAACTCTGGACTCCCCAAAGAGGTGGGTCAGGCTGTGAGAGAATGGCTGTGAAGGGGGTTCAGGAGTGAGGCCAGAGGGGGGGTTGTGGGTTCAACTCTCTGGTGGTGGGACACTTAACTGTGGCGGTGTCCCTTGATCAAAGGTACATCTGGTTGGCTCTAGTAAAAAAAAAAAAGTTAACCCTGTTATAAAACTGGTCTCCCACATTAATGGCTTTGGATAAAAGCATCTGTAAAAATTAATAATTATATTACAAGAACTCCTTAGTAAATCCCATTTGGAAGACATTTCTGGATGGATTAAAACATTTTATCTGTCAGATTGAGTCGGGTCTAAGGGATTGATGAATAACGTACACTGAAGGCAACGGAACACAAGCCAACAAACAAGCACAAAAAGAACAAAAACCCCATAATGCTCCAGCACTGTGCCTCAAATTGGCTTTCAAACCAATCAGAGCACAGCAAATGTAACGTGAAAGAAGGGAGTTCCCATCCAAATCCATACCTCAGTGAAATATGCACATGTTTTGGGGGAAAACAGGGTCTCATTACAGAGGCTGTTGTGGTAGAAATGCTGGATCTTTTGATGACTCCAGATGCATGGTCTGCAAATGACTTCATGTTAGTATTGGTAACTCTGATTAAAGCCAGAATGGAGTTAACTGTATTTGTTTGTGAATATATATAGTATACGTATACTTAAAATCTTTACAGTATATGTTAGTTACACATACAAAAATATATATTCATACATATATATACACACACACAATACACTTTGTAGGCATATGCATACAGCACTGAAAGGGTGTGGTGAAAACACATTATTTTCCTGAGGCGTTTCAAGCGTCCTCTTCCTCTGCCTCTCAAACTGCTGGCCACTCATCCAATCAGCAACTGTTGCTGTCTCCAGAGGCCAACCCCTTCCTCCTCTTAGCCCGAGCCGTGATAACAACAGTGTTCATGCCGACAAGGAACACTACAAAAATGACTCATTCAGTGTCAGAGCTGGTAAGTTTCTCTCTCACGCACAGACACTGAAAAAGACAAGACACAGACAAACCCACTGACATACACACACCCCTTTGACAAAACAAACAAGCTAGAGGCAACATAAGAAACTTAAGGCTGTCACATCGTGTGCACTTAATTCAGCTTGGAAGACCGCAAAGTAACAACGACAGAGGTGGAAATAGTATATACAGATGGTTACAAAATCTTGCACAGCTCAGAGTGCCTTTAACAGATAGCCCCTCCCTCCTTCCCTCCACAACCCTAACCCCCCCCCCCCCCCCCCCCCCATTCTCTTCCCACCGCCTCGTCACTACTTCTTCAGGTTCACTGCAGACCAGTGACAAGATTCCCTTTACGTGCTGTGAGTGAGACACTTTTTAGAGGCAACAGGGAAATTCCTGAGACAGCCTTGTTCTGTGGAACAATACCACCATCCCTTTAAAGGGATTATGCGTTGGGTTCTGTAGGTCCTGTGTTGATGCTGACCTATGTGCAGGAGATAGATCCATCAGAAACGTGCCCGGCTCTGTTTATTTAATGCAGTGACAAATGAACTGGCACCAGCTGATGCACTGGGCTAGGGGGAGGGAAGAGGGACAGTTCAAAATGGCCTACATTGGCACTCACGGCTGTGTTGTGATGAGGAGTGACATCAGCGAACACTTGCATGTTAGGTATATGGACAGCACAGTGACTGAGACAATGAGCCTCATGGAGCTGCGTAGACAGCCTGGAGTGCCCGTTCCATCTTCTGGACAGAGAATGCAATTGCAGGCTGAAAGCAGTTTGTTCGTGTCTCGTCACATTCCATGGTTCCGATGTATTAGAATTCCAAACCTGACAAACCTTGCCACCATCACATATACAGTAAAACATGCCCTAGAATAATAGGGAGATTATATCAGTCATAATAGAGAGAAAACGGCTAAACATAATGAGGGACAATTCTTGAGGTCAGATTACTGAACAGCTGTGTCTTGTTTAGACACCAATCACCTTTCATATCCCCTCTGCTGACAAAGACCTGGTGTACAGAACACTTATCTGATCTGGATTATTAATATCCAAACCCTTTAGTATTACTTCAATGTAAAAGAGGGAATTTCCACAGCTTGGAACATGGAAACCAGATTCCAGAAATGAAGCGATCCTTCTAGAGTTGCCCTTCACATCCAGCTCAGGGTTAGGCCCCAGCAGGTCAAATATCTGTCTGGTCATGTCAGCAGCAAGGACACCCCTAAAGCCATGTTGGCTACAGTACAGTATGCCCAAGTTTTCGGCCTAGCGGGACATCTTGGACTTAAGGAAATATCTATGGGATTACCTCCAGGGAAGCGTTTGCAAATCTCCTGCTAAGATGTTTGTCCTCTTTTAAGTCTGAATGAGCCTCCTGAGCTGGCTCCTTAGAGCTTCACCTCCGGCCGGTGCGGTGCCCCCGTCCAGATCAAGTGTTTAGTTCGACAAATACGGCTTAAGCAGGGGGATCGTCTACCTGTGATTGACAGGTCAGCTCAAGGAGACACAATCCTCCCAGAGGTGATTATGTGCCTAAAGAAAGGCAAGGAGAGGCTCACATTGCAACAGTGTTTGTTATTATGCACGCGTAAGTCGTACACAGCCCATAATGCCAATTAGAACAAATCGAAGTAAGACAAAGGTAGAGAGGATAAGCTTTGCAACAACCACATCTACTTGTTAGGGTACGTGGTAACTCACAAGTTCTTTGTACCTACTCACGCAACAACAGCTTATGTTCTGGAAGAATTGCGTTACTGACTAAAGGGATAGTGAGGTCACATTCGAACAGGTCTTTTCAGGTCATTGCTAAAATACATTTTCAACGTAGCAAATAAACTGTGGGTCGTACCTCTGGCAACATCTCTAGAAATAGGTGGATATATACTACTTCAATATCCCAATATTTATTTTGTCTAAAAATCCCTCACACCTGGACAGCCACCTCTCCCTTGTGCTTAATTCCACTGGTGTGCAACATACACAGCTAAACTATAATCACATACAACTACATAGGAACTGCTGCCTATACAGTTTGGAACCACAATGTTGTTACTAACATAATAACTGATATGAAATTAAAACCTGAATGCACACTGGTCTACAGGTCGCTTGCACCACACAGTGGAACATTCTCCAGACCATTACATGAACCACAAAGTTGTTATAACAATCAAGTCCCAATTAATAAAAAGTGGCGTCCTTGAAACAGATGTGACAAGAATGAGTGGGTGGCTTTTCCAAGAACTAAGTCTGTGAGTAACTCTGCCAAGCTACCTCACAATGAGTGCTCTAAGTCCAGGTAGGAAGGCAAACTTGCGGATTTAGGTCGTCAGCTCAGGCTTCAAAGAGTCTTATCAGGTGATTTGCAGCTCATCCCTTTGTGGCTCAGGCTGTAAAGTCCTGCAATAACCCCCTGATGACCCATCACGTAAAATCTGGTTGTGTGTTTAACTTTGCCTGGCCAGGCCATCTCAATAAACAGCATGCAGAGGTGGTAATAGTTACTTGTATCTGTCAAAAACCGACTGATCTAACATTTCATGAGTTACCGGGCAACCTTATCCTTGCCTTGGGTCTAAAACAAGCAGATAAGATGCTATCCATGTGTGTATGTGTTATACTTGCCACCTACACGTGGTATGTGTTGAAAGATGGAGCGTAGTTGCAGATAAGAGTCCCTGCTTCATGCCTCAGGAAGGAGTGGTACAGATGACACTTTCAAGAGCATTCACATGGTGCTCACATGAACCAAAGCGGCACCTTGTGCAGTGGCGATCAAGTGATCAGACGTCTTATCTCCACTACCAGGCGTTGTGAGGAATGTGCTGAATGCGGACAGGGTAGAAGCCCAGTGCACGTGCGCTAGTGTCCATGTGAATGATTGAGTATGCATGTCTGTCACGTATTACCAGTGTAAGTACACGTATTACTAGTGCAAGTAATAAGTGGACAGGTGGGTTCTTTCAGATCTCAATATGTGCTGATGGTCTGTCCTAAACCCGAGTGACCTCTTGAGTACATGAGAAACAGTCCCCGCTGTCTGATCCTCCAGCTGAAGTGCATTTAACCATGGGTTTCTTGAGCAAAAGCCAAATAAAATGGGTGATTACAATTAACCAAGCCCTGGAAGGGTGGGCAGTTTGCATCTCAATAATGTGAATCCTGCCCCTGTATTCTGAACCTACCATGATACACTCGTGTCTGATGTGAAAAGATGACACCTCCCCTTCCTCTACCTATTCCCTACAGGCCCCACTCCTCCCAAAATATTGGCTCTAATTTGCACAATTACAGCTAATGGGTGGGATAGCATCTCAGGCTTCCTTCTAGCTTTAGGAAAACATCCGGTTGCCAGCAGTGGCATCACACTTACAGACCAGCAGCAACAACCATGGCACTAAAAACCCTTATCTTACCTTAAGGCTCAAGTTAACAACAGCTTTATGTTTAAGTAAAACAGTGAAAAGGAATGGGTGTATTGCAAAAATATATATTTCTCATTAACAAATATAAATGTTTGTGTAAGACATTGAGGATCTTCTTTGGAGTGCATGCAAATGTAAGGGTGTACATCTTTGTGAGTGTGTCTGTGAGGATACGGTAGCAAGGCTCTAATCTTTGATTGCCGAGATAGCGCTCCTACGCAGCCAGATGTCCGTATCACAACCACTCATCTCACACGAACCAGACAATGACTGCAAATCTCTGATGGCACAAACAACTTCCGAATATCATTATGGATTCGGGAAATTAAGACAGCATGCCTGTTGCAGTAAGTGGGCGGACAAGTAGGTGGACTGGTGCTCATGATGTATAATGTGTGTTGTGTTTTTGTACGTTTTTGTGTGCGAGTTGACCAGAATGAGATTGGGGGCGGACAGACCAATTTCATGGTGGTGCCCGGAGGTGCCAGCCTCCAAGCCGCCTCTTCAAGTGCACTGATAGCTGTCTGCCTGGGTGAGGAGATGGCACAGCAGATAACAAAAGGAGTCAGACAGGACACATACGTAAACATTCAAATCTAAACATCCAAATCTAAATAAAGGCAAAAAGTTGTTTGCTGAAACGTGTGTCTGTATGGTCCGAAATCTCCAAGTGAAACACGGCTCTTATGGTGTACATTCAAAGGAATCCAATTTCCAGCCAGCACAAAATGCATCAATATTTTACAGTGGATACACATAAATGTGTGTTGCACCTAAATCAAACTGACAGAATGTATTGGGACAGTGAAGCATGAGCGTACACTTCTTATTACAGAAGGGCTAGTCCTTAATGAACGTGTTTTTTTAACGTGTAAAGCAATAGCCACACCTTACTATGCTTATTTTCCCATTTACATTTAAGTGGTTGTTGAAAGAACCTGGGATGGGGTTAGATGAAAGGCACCTGACGACCAGGTCAACAGAGCACACATTAACCATGTATCCATCACAAACGCAAGCCGCAGAGACACGGCTTGACACATGGGGCTGGAGGGACGGTGGGTGGGCAGATCTCTGGAGAGGGAGAAAAAGCTCTCCATGAGCTGCGTGTACAGAGGCTGCGGCCTCGACAACCTGCCTCTCCCCTCCCATGTTTGCTCTGCAGATTATTCTCTGCCGCAGTCCATGTTTGTTTCACCACTATTTGTGTGAGAATGTATGCCAAATGGGTGTAAGAGTGCAGCTCTCCTTTGTTGGAGTGACAGCCTGTGTATTCTGGGGGAATCCCTGTCCTTTCTCTCCATGCATGCTTCAGGGGTTGAGACCCATAATAGAAAAGTTAAACATAAAAAAAAAAAAAAACGTCATTTCAGTTAAAGCACTTCGGCAAATAAGACCCTTATATGACATCTCTGTAACTACTGCTATGTGATACCGGGATATGAATAAATAATAAAAAACAATTATAAATATTTACAAATTTAAACACCTCTGAGGACCAATACAAAATGTGGTTCCCTGATTGGTTTAGTCAAAGTTAGACCAACCAGCAGTACTGACACACCCAGGAGGAGGTGCCTTTATGACTCACTCCTAGCGTGACAACCTATCATTAGGAATTCTCTTTTGTCACTTAAGCAAACAGGAACGAGGACCAGATGATAGAAATCAAAGCCGAGCAAACACCACTTAGAGTGTTAAGGGAGACACAGCGCTACCGATGTCACCACTGGCACTTATCAAAATAAACTCTCATGGCTGCTTGTCACTCGGGTGGCACCCTGAGCAAACCTGGCTAATCTGGCCTCCATCCCTCAGAACATGTTTTTTCCTGACGGGAAAACTTTGCAGCCTTGATAGTTACTGGTGAGAGGCAACATTAGACTTAGCCAGAGCTGCGTTTGCCCATGAATCAGCACACTTTGAGGAGGAGTTTGTGTTCCCCTATGTTGTTTTTTTCCTCCCCCAGGTTGTTTCTGGACCTCTTCGAGACTCCAGTGCCCCCCTATGTCCATGTTAACTATTTACACTTAGAGACTCAACGTTCTGGCCATCTTATTAGCCTGTTTCAACAGTCTCCAACCACTTCAAGACTAGCAAATTCATCCCCATTCAGATTCAGAGGATGCAGGGCAAATAAGCTAGTAAAATACAACATTTAATAAAAAGAAGAATGGTTCAGTCCATGTTTGCCTCTCAAATCTCTGTAAAAGCGTAAGCGGCTCTTCAATTTGAGCAGCTTTGTTGAAGTGAAGTTAGAAAAGAAACAGCTGTCTCTTCATTGTCATGGAGGAAGATAGCCCTGTTCAAACACTCACATTGTGAGACGTCGTGGGTGGAGAAAGACTGGAGAGTATCATAGTATGAGGACGGAGGTGCAGAATGTGAGGCAAGAGCGCCCTACACTGTCCGTGAAGGGGAGGGACAACGTCGGATGTGGTAACAAACTGCCGAACTAGGTTAATGAGACGCAGCGAAGCGCACCGTGCTGCTAAAGATGTGTCTGTGACACCGTAGCCTTGTAGAAGGACAATAATTAGGCTGACTCCTAATCAGCGCATGCATAGGCCCATATACACTCAGGCACACACTTGCACAAAAACAAGCAGCCGCGACCCTCTGGTCTGAGCTGCTAATTGGACAAATAACTGTTAGGAGCACAGCAGGGCTTTGTGGGGCTTTGGCAGCCCAATATCTAGGTCACGACTGAAAGCCAATGGGACAAGACAACAATGACCCTAAAACTGTCCAGTAAACACGGATAGTGTAATTGTATTGTACTTTATTCAAGTCAAAACAAGTGCAAACAGTAGGCGTACATGCCCCCAAAACAGTTCTACATTGCAATTTTGAGCCACCCGTTTGTTTGAGAGAGAAATGTTTTAAATAATCATTTATGATACTGAGGCATTGGAAGGCAGTTTCACATCAGGTGTTTCACAGGAAAAAGACCTGGTAGGGTTGAGGCGTACGCGGTCCAAGTGACAACAGGTTCCCAGTATTTGTGCAAAGTGAAGATAGAGACCCGTCCAAAAGCACTGCTGGGAAGCCTCCATGGTTCTGCGTGTGTTTTATACGTCTACACAATATATATCCCGTGCGAGACTCCCTTAAACCAGTCTTTGTGTTGCTGTCAATAATCATGTTTACCTTCTCATTAGCGCCCGGCTTTAACTGCTGCCGGCCCTGTACTACTCCACTGCCACGGCTCACACTAGCAGCTGATGAATGACTCCTCTGGCGCTCACGGATCAGTGCCGGCAGCAGTTACCGACATGTTCTCTGTTCTTGTGGACACTCTTTTCCTCGGCCCTCTTTTTTTTTTCAAAGTTTAACCGCGCTAAAGCAAAGATTGACAAAGAGAAAACAGAAAGTGTGTGGAATGGGGGATGGAGGGCTATATATGCTACAGGCCCAAGTCTGCACTGCCCATTTTGGCCATTGCCCCTTGCCCCCACCACCTCACTTCTAAGACTAAAAGAACACCATAATCTACACTACACCTCACACTTTGGATGTCATGGGGTGGGGAGGTTACAGTTTTCATGACAGCTTCTCTGCTTAGAATGCATTCTGACAATTGGGCGCATATAAAAAGCATAACAGTTTAATCTGATACGTGCCGACGACTAATTGAGCGGATGGAGAGGCAATAAATGTCTAAAGGACAGAGAGCTTTATTCGCACGCATTTACATCAAAAGATGGGCGGGCGGGCAGAGAAACTGACAAGCCAGACGGGACTGTGTGTGACGAGGAGAAAGAAGGTGTGAAAAGACAAGGGTCTCCATCACGCTCCAAAATGAAGCCTAGGCCTAAGCTCTCTATATCCGGCAAAAGGCAAAAGCCATAGCCCGTAGTCATTTTCTCCTCACCCTATAAAATAACATTCAGGTCTTCAGTAGCAACTGAGCAGGCCAACAAAGACAGGGATAAAAATCCAGAAGGAGAGACTTAACTAGGGATTAGGTATGCAATACACATTGACAGAGTTGTTAAGGAAGCAATAAAATTAGCGGAAAACCAAAAAGAAATACAATGCAAGAGTGCAATATAACATTTGTATTCATTGTCAGAAAAAAGTCGTTGTGAAATGGAACGACAACTACAGGGATAGACTGACCTCTACTGGCCAACATCTAAAGCAACTTCCCAAACTTGAGCCCAAAAATACAAACGCAAACTCTTAGGTGTGTTACTAATTAAAACCTATCCTCTTTGTTTTCATAATATTGTGTAATCTAACTGGATCAACACTCTATTTGACAAATGAAATTGTTTAAGAATGTAAAACAATATCACTTGACAGGGATATATTCAAATCACTCAAGTTTGCAAGTGTTTTCATACACATCAAAATCCTCGACAGTTGCCACTATAGTACGTAAAACAGGAACACACACACGCGCGTGCGTGTGTGCGATTGTGGGCCTTGCGTTCATCGTGTCACACAAAGTCCAAGGGCCCCGTTTCTCTGGTCACATTAAAAACACAACGGCTGCAGAGAATGCAAATAGGAAGCTGGGCACGGAACGGAGGACAACAATGGATCTGACGAGCACCTTGATGTGACACCTACCGCAGAGCACAAGTCTTTGTGCAGCGCCTGGGTGCAGGACAAGACAAGGAATGGAGGGAAGTGGAAGGACAAAGGCGAATCCTTCTGCTGCTTTTGTCAAGAGCGGGTGGCAATGTTTGCTTTGGAGGTGTTCTCCCGGTCGCTACAGCGGCTGTACATGGTGGGGACGCCCTGGGTTATTGTCTACTGACACGAAACGGGGAGGGAGAGAGGGAGGGAGAACACACCGATGCGTGAGTAGAAATCTCTGTTGGGCAGTTGCCATGGGGTGAGGTTTTCTTAAGAATGACACCAGCACTGTCAATACACACACCTAATAATAATAATAATACATTTTATTTATATAGCGCTTTTCAAAGTTCTCAAAGTCGCTGTACATGGTTAAAATGGTACATGGTTAAAATGGTTGGTGCAGTCTCTGATCCAGAGGGAGGGAGCGGCGATGGAGAAAGCTCTGTCACCCCAGGTTCGGTGCTTGGTCCTGAGTGGGGTGGACAGGAGGTTGGCATCAGAGGAACTGAGGGAGCGGGAGGGAGTGTGGTGGTGGAGCAGGTCGGTGAGGTAGCGGGGGGCCTAGTTGTGAAGGGCTTTATGAGTGAGAAGAAGGATTTTAAAGTGAATGCGTTGTGGGACGGGGAGCCAGTGGAGGTTCTGGAGGACGGGGGTGATGTGGTCACGGGAGCGGGTGTGAGTGAGCAGACGTGCGGCGGAGTTCTGGATGTGCTGGAGTTTATTGAGGATTTTGGATGGTGAGCCGTAAAGGATGCTATTGCAGTACCACCTACCTAGCATCCAACTGCGGCCCCGTTCTAAGGTTCCCTTGTGTGGCATCGGAAACAAGGGGTTTGACCGAGACATTTTTGCATCACTTTTCATGCATGCCCTCAACTGTCCTGAGCCTACAAACCACCTACATCTACAAGCACGTTATATCTGAGGATCTACAAGACGTATCACAGGATGCGGGTGGAGAATCACCACAGGAGGAGACCGCACAGATTCCTCTCTACGTCTGATTTCTGTAAATTGCTCATGTTCTATACATGTAGGTTTCCCCACATTACCCAATGCTCTCCCTTCTAGACACAGATACTACCACCAGCAGATGGTATGATGGGACGTATGTTTATCACACGTCCACATCATCATCTTTGAGTCAACACATGCAAAAATAATAAGAGTTCCACACAGCGACAAAGAACCAGACAGGCCTGTCCATCCACATCTACTGTGAGCTTGTGAAGCGCCCGAAAGCCTAGGACAACTCATCTGAGTGCTTATTTGCTGACACGCCTACATTCAACTAATACTGTAAGTAAAATCACATCACATATCTCAATTCTCACACATTAAGTCGAGTGTTATGGCATAGACATTTGTAAAATAATTTTACTGTATAGTATCGTATGACTTAGAATCCCTCTTTGAAGTTTGGGCCAGCAAGTGATGCCAATATTCATTATGAAAAGAGAAAGCTGCTGACTACACAATGGGAGACACAACCCCAGCAGAATCAACCTGTTCAAACAGTCATGGGTGAACGGTCTTCTTCATGATGAGGCGTGTCCACCTACTTTGAGGCTCTGATGAGTCAGGGCAGGCTCTCCATATATACTATGGTGTAGGTCTGTGTGTGTGAGCGTCAATGTTTAATTTTCTCATCACCAGGTCTTAACTACGGTCTGTCTGTCAGCGCTCAGGGCTCGTTCTAAGAGGCTGGAACAAAAGAGTTCCCCCCTAATCATCACTCTGCCCAGTTTCCCTCTGAGCTATGAAATGTGTGCTTGAGAGAGATTCGCAGAAAAAGTGCTTTGTGGGAGTGTGAGAAGAATGTAGGAGTGTGAGTTCTTATACAGTACACCACCTCTTATGAGAGGGTTTGTACTGTTTGTGTGCAGGCTCCACTGTGTGTCAGTAATCTCCAACTTCAAAACATTTTTTTTTTTACCATAATGAGTCAAGTCTAAATAGCTCTTACTTTATAAAGGCTAACTTAGCCTAGACCCATGAGCAAGTGGAAAATTGCTATCATTTTGTTTTCTATCCTCATGAATATGTTGCAAAGTAACATGATTTAGCTGTAGTTATCATTGAGTATTATTGTATCCTAAAATATAACTTTAAAAAACCCACAGAATCCATCGTATTTCTCAACTTCATTTCCCCTTTAAACAAACACCTGTGGGCACTTCACATGTGGACATTACTCACTGACCTCTTGAAGCTGTGGAGTGTTTTGACACACTGCAATTTGGCACTTCCAATATTTACACAATCCAAGACCACCAACAGCGCCTTCCCTCATCCCACTTCCAGTTCGCCTTACGTATAGCTAAGCTTTAAATTATTGCTGAGATTTAATGATTAGCATGATTATGACATCCAGAACTGATTCCACAAAGTTGTGACACATGACTGATTTAATAATATATTCATTTAGAAAAAGCTTTCATCCAAAGCCAATTTAAACATGTGACCTTTAAGTGCCTACTGACAGCCCGGCATCACCTATATGGGTGCTTCACATTAGGTATAGATTCGATAATCCAGTAAGTCCAAACCTCATATACCACGAAGGACATATGTATTTATTGCAGAACAGACACTAATTAGGTTTGGCCCAAGAAAGGTACATTCATTGCAACAGTCAACTAATCACAACCCATATCACCTCAGCATTGTCAACCAATGATACATTTAGATCCCAGCCCCAGTTGTGATGAGTTTAACATTTTAAACACTTAGGAATAAGCAAAGAGGATATAAAGTGTGCACAGTGCATGCACTGCAGGTGATGTTATGGTGGGGGCCAGAGCACTGAAACACAACTCCTGCTTAACCGTCCACAGCAGTTAGGTATCAGCAAATCAACAAAAATGTTTCACTGTCCCAAGAGCCTGGTACGTACTCGTCTGATTTACAGACATGCTCAGTTGTGGGATCTCCTGGAAGCGAGAACATACATTCTCTTGTGATACCTGCCGGGACTCTCGCCATCTTCACACAAAGCCACACCATCTGGCTCCCAATAACTTACCACCTCAGAGCAGGGAGGGGAAGCCATCAAAGTAACATGCTTGATCCCCCCCTCCCCCTCCTCCCTCTAACAGGAGTCAGTTAAGGCTTAGTCTGGGATTGTTGCTGCTTTCTGTGGATCCTAGAAACAGACACTCCATTCTGATGTTAAAGCGGGCCCTGCCCAATTTACCTGGTACTAGGATGAAACCAGAGTAGCTATGAAGGACATAAATGTCCAGACTTCTCACTGAAGCCAAACTCTGATCTATTTAAAGAAAAGCAAACGTTGCCTTAAAACCTTAATTACATGGGATATTAAGACTCCTCACAGAATTGGAAAGCATGCAAGTCATAAAGTGCAGGTGATATAATGTACAGTATATATTTAACATATCTAAAAATCAAAACCTTTCAAGAAAGATTTCACGGTTGAGTGAATTGAGCTAAATCTACCTTAAAATGACTTTCTCAACTAGGAGCAGTTTAATTGCATTGAAAGACCAGTTATGGATAATGGAAAAAGCAGTTTATTCATGTATTTCCATTTGAATATAAATATATTATTCATTGAGTCATTTCCCAAATTCTAACTCTAGGTGATCATATTTATATAGATGTTACATTAACAATTTTCATGAAATCTAAATGTTTCCCAAAATTTGAATATCATAACAATTTGAATAGCAAAATGGAATATAGAATTAGAACAATAGTAGAACCTACTAAGTGAAGCTATGCAAAATCCTCACTTTGAAAAAAAAATCTCAGTACAACTGACAGTCTTGCAGTTAAGCTGTTTATTGGATCCCAGTCTTGTCTGAGTGCCCCTACCATACGGTGGGAGGTGGTAGAACGCAGGGCCGCGTTTGTGCAATGGGCAGGAGGGGCTGCTGCCCCGGACCCCAGCCACTAGGGGGCCCCGGCATGGGAGATAAATAAATAATACATATTTTTGATGCATTTACCCAGCTCTAGTGAAGTCCACGTTCTCTTATTGTCACGTGTCGTTGCCGGTATCAAAGCATACAAGACAACAATGGCTTCGCATGAAGGTGATGTCAAACGAGTTTGACCTGCTTCGCCAAATTGACTTCAACGATTTGATTCGTGACTTTCCCTTCGAAAAAGTAGACGAGTGGACTTAAACTAGTCCCACACTGATTATCTAGCCTATGTTCTTTTCAGTAGGCGGCCACAGCCTGATAATTAAATTGTTCAATTGAGTTGTTTGTATATATGTGTTCGCTGGGCTGTGTGTGTGCACGCTAGACTGCATGTTCCAATTTATTTGACATAGTGGCTGGCTAGGGGTGCGTGTATCATTACAATGTATTAAAATCAGTGGCGATTTCTTAAAGACTGCAAGGGAAGCTCAGCGTCCCCTAAAATTAAAAAAAAATAATGGTCAAATATTTACTATTGTGTTAAATGCTACATATATTAGCAGGTCGACTGACTGATTTACTTCTCATACATTCCCGTAGCATCACAGTGCATTTCCCTGTTGAAGCTCAGCTTCCATGGACTTCAATGGGGCTGTTTTTAACAGTTTTTTTTTAAGTGCTTCGAAACTATATGGTCATTGGATGAATGCTGAGATTATGTCCCGCCTCGGACGCTCAGCGTCTCTGGGGGTGAATGGAGGAGTGGGCTGGCCTGGACGCTGGGCTTCCGCGTGATGATTGGAGGGTCTGTCGAAAGACTGCATCTCCTTTTGATTGACAGTAATTTTGTACTCCAAAAAGTCACCGAAGCTATTCAAGCTCAGTCCCATCGCGGATTTTGTAACTGTAGTTGAAAGACAAGGGGGGGCTCAGGGGGGGGGGGGGGGGGGGGGGGCTCAGGGGGGGGGGGGGGCTCAGGGGGGGGGGGGGCTCAGGGAGGCTTCTGCCCTGGGCCCCAGATGATCTTAACCTGGCCCTGGGTAGAAGTGGCAACCTGCCAGTGCTTACTGCTATCCTGCTGAGACCCAGTCTTGGTTAAAACACCCAAAGTCCTATCCAGGCTTTAGCTCCCCTCTCCCGTGACAAATGGTCAACATAATCGCCATATCGTATTAGCCAGCTAAGAGCACAAACACTCAATGATGAGCCGAAACAGAGGATGTCTATAGCAAGATCAGTCTACTTATGAAATCACATAGGCAGATTAGGTGTCTAATTCCATTTAACCTCCAAAAGAAATCTGGGTTTAATGGCCATGGAGCTCCAAATCTATGACTCAAGCCAAGATCTAGCAGCTGTCTAAGCAGACAGAATGAAAAAGGCCCTCTACAACTTACAGACAATCACATAATGCCATCCTGATTAGGCAACACATGCTTAAATTAGGAAACTGTTCTATTAGAGAAAAGACTTACTAAATGATTATTGTTCAGTTTTTTGTAAATACATCATGCGTGCGGATTGCGTCCCGGGGGGGGGGGGGGGGGGGGGGGGGTTAGGGTTAGAAGAGAAGCCACCTCCCGGAAATGAGTCTCTGCCGGTTGGGATGTCTGCCTCCATAATTATATGTGCACCTTTTAACCCTGGTTGGTGCAGGAGTACAAAGGTCTCTAAAGGGAAACCAGACTGCGTCTCTTAACCCCAACAAAGACATCTGACATGGTTACTTACCCAAGAAAACCAAATGCTCATGTCTATGTCTGAGTGACAATTGTCACTGATTTGTTTGTGAATTCACATTTATGATTGTATAATGTATTGTATGTATAAGGTTATAACAGCAAATGTTATGTAAAGTTATTTGACTGTAATCTAATGACAAGCCTTATGATGAATAACTCACCCTAGTGGATAATAAAGTATATTAAGTGATTAAGTAAAATAATGGTACCATTAAATACAAAAATGAAATACCTACTCATCACATACAGTCCTAAAGTTTGTCACCCCATATAAACGCATTCAGATGGACATCTTCTATTGTACAACACAAGAAAGGGTTCAGATGAAAATGATCTAATTTAATATCCACTAGTGCATGAGGGAGACCTTTTATACACATACATTATCCTGAATTGGATTTACAGGCTGCAAATCTCTCCTCTGCTGTAACAAAGCACATTAAAAACACACATGGCGTCTGCACGCCTTCTTATTATCTGGACATGAGTAATTTACAAACAGCTATCCCCCAACGCTGCCCTTTTGGAATCAAGGGTGTGGCTGGGGTAGAGGGGAGTTAGGGTTAAGGCGGCTTTATGACGTGCATCAACTGAAGATGATAACATTGGTTTAGATAAACCTAAGAAACACAGCCGAAAGATGTACGTTGGTAATTGACAGTGGTTGATAACGGTTGCAGTACGGTGTCACATTACAGTTATACCTGGCTATCCATGATTTTAAAGTAAAACAAAACGTAAAATCATGCAAAATCAAAAAATTGTTGCGCCTATAGAAAGTCTACAAGACTCTATATGCAAATGTTGCATTTACAAACAAAATTCATAAAATTATATAATGCTAAAATATAGTAATGAATTGTACCTTAATTCAAAATGGATTTAATAGATTTGTCCTCACACCCATCCACATAAAAAAGTCAAAAATATAGTTTTCCTTAGTTAGTATGCACAATACTGAACATTGTATAATTAAGTAGCTTCGAACTTCCATACATCATTGTTATGTATTCCTAATGTCTGACTCACCAGCACAACCCATTTCTTACTAAAAGAACTTGCAATGAGAATTGCATTACATAGTTGCAGTAGTGTAATAATTGAAGATGAATTCACACCAAGACAGCGAATAGACCATATATTTCATTCAAAACAATGAGATGTTTGGTTACGCGTTTTCAACTTTCCACTGTTAAAGGACAATCAATCGTCTCAACCTACATTAGTCACTTACATTCTATGCAAAAGATTATCTTGATGAACTGATTAAATGGTCAACTCCGGTTAAGCTTTTGGAGAAAACAGAAACAAAAAAAACATGTAACCATTCAAAACTACTCTGAGGTGTCGTTGCTATTTAAGATACAATTCCCCTTACATCACGTTTTTTTACATATTGTTTTGGAAGACTACTTGTTCCAGCAAGTAGTAGTCAAGATGTACAAGCAGCTTAGGACTTAGAAATCAATAGACTTACATTGTGTAAATTGGACCCAATCACTTCTGTCAGACAGATTAATAAATATTAACCCTTATAGTACCCTTTCATTGATTTATTTCCCAAAGTGTCTCGCCACTACCTACGCTTGGCCCCCGGGAACAGCCACAGCATAAGGACACTGCAGGACATGGGGGGGGGGTAATGTGTGATAACCATCAACTGAAAACCAAAAGAAAATCTATTGTATAAAAATATATATAACATTTGCTTTGTTATATAACTTACATCTTAATGTTTGTGCACATATGTCTGTGCCACATAACTTTAATATTGGCTAAATATTTGGCTCTTAAAGAAATAAAATAATAAAAAATGTTTGCTGTTGTGTTTCATTATATTCTCTCCATTTCTGTGTGTAAAATATTACAATTGCCAGAGGAACATGTCCACATATGTTGAAAATGAATCTATTAGTCTTTCCTATTTAGCTTTATAATATATCTTGAATTATTATGATTCATTATGGCATAATGAATGTATCACAATGCAATATTGCATTACTTTCATTCAAACATTTACAAAACGCTAGTTTGATGAATAAAATAACATTTTTAATTGTGTGCGCATATTAATCAAACTGATATGTATATAACAACTTTAAGAAAACAAGTTTAATCGTGTTAAAGACTACAATAAATTGTATTATTGATTACAAAATGTAATCATGTAAAATGCTGCCTATAGTGCCTCTGCTGGGAGCTTGTGGATCCACAGCTAAACCTCCACTCACCTTCACTGGGGACACCGAGTTAGATACAAATCTGGGAAATGGTATAGTATACCAGGCAGACAGACAAAATAGTTGGGTTTTTGAGTGCTTGTAAAAGGATGGATTTGCACAGGGAACTTCTTGTGGTGAGACACTGTCTCTGGTTTATTAAGATTATTGGGCAAATGAATCCCAAAACCGCCACACTACTAACTTCAGGCCTTTATCTAGCCATCCTTCATTAATAAGATGGACTAAATGCAGAACTGTACATCCAGCTACAGTGTCTCTCTAAGAGGGGAAGCTTACCTGGTCCAGTGCTGGATCCCGTGGGTGATGGATTTCAAATGCCATTACACTTGCAGATGAGGGGTCTTGAGATACACAGCCTATGCAGTGCAGGAGCCTGGTAACTGAGCATTCAGCAGGGTCCCAGATGGCGTTGTATGCTGTGTAATAAAGAGAACATTTGATATGCAAGTCAGGGAATGCAGAGGGGAAGACAACACTGAATAAGTAAACCTACGTTTACCCATACACATAGTAATCACAAGATATTGTCAAAACCCAACAAGCTTTTTTTGCTCCCATATTGAGCCTGTCACCAAATAAACGAGGCAAAGCACCTTGATCTATGAACTGCCTTCACAACTAGACAGTGACAACATGTATCATTTATCTGGTAAATGCATTCAATGTGAACTCAGCATGGTAAGGGTTTGATTTGCACAATTTAACAAGGGGATCAAAGGAGAAAGTAATTGGTCGTTCCTCCTTTTGTCCACACTAAATGTGGGCATCTTTGACTTGGAGATAGGCCAGAGCGCCTTTGAAATTGACAAACATGGTAGTCCGTTCACCCTCTAATTCAATACGTGCACACCTTCCTCTATACAACGTGACTGCTGACTGTTGCATCTTCCTGCCATAACACAATGTCACTTAAGCTCACCTGTTGAGTTTTCACAATAGGGCTGGAGAGAGTTCCTTAAGCTCTGCAAGGCTTGGAGGTCCTGAACCATGAGCAGGGCAGCCGAGTCACACGGTTGTGTGGGACTGGGTGGTGTGCACCGACACCGAACTTTGGCATCGACGTTGCAGGATATGTGGTCCCCCAGAATGGGCAAGCGTTCAAGCTCACATTTGGCACTGCGCAGCACACCTGAAGAGCAACGTGAATCACAACAACCTAACACCAAACCGAACCCTTTTTTAAACCGTCACGGAAAAGTGTCTTCCATTGTAAAGTAATATGCAAACGTCTTTATTCCCATCATCTAAGATTTAGCTGCGGTGATCTGATAAACCATGTTGCAATAAAAGCTGCTGTACAAGGATAAGGATGTGCTATACACAGTAGGTTGAGTTCAGTCTTTTAGATAATTACCCTCTGCCACTGGCAGTAGCTCCAGGCTACACTTTGTACAGAAGAGTCCTGTAGTACAAGGTGTCTTGTCATAAGCTCTCTGAAGTGGCAAAAGCAGGACTTAAATCACCATTCTGTCAATTGGAACCAGTAAAATCCACAACAGTGGATTTTAGTGGAAGTGGAAGCAATGCACACAAAACCAACTCACCTTTCTTCTTTCAGATGCCATATTAGCTCTTTTCCGCTTCCGCTTACATGACCTCTGTATATTTATACCTTACTCAAAGAGTTGACAAGAGAAGACAAAATTACCTTGGAAATTAGTTGATTAAAGAGTATATTTCAAGTTTGAGACAAATAATATCTTGTTTACTATTACAAACTATTAGCATACTCTCTAAAATGTCAAATCAGGACTATGAGAATAGTTGTACGCTACCTTCCTGCTCCGGTGTGACAATGTCAAACTGCACTCTGTTAATATTCTCAGTAGTGCCCAAATCGCTTTGTTCCTTCTTTACTGTACGTCTCCACGTTGGTCTGAGAGCTAGCTGGTACTGTTTACAGAATACTCCAGTCTTGCAGCTACTGTCCTGACCCATACCACCTAGCAATGGAGATATCAGGTTGTTTGCTGATGACACAGTCTTCTCTCCTCCTGCCTCCTCAGTCTGCAGACAGGTCACATTAGCAGACCGCTCCTTGGTTGTTCCGACGTCGGTCACCTTATTTGTGGTCTGAGCTGGAACAACCCGAGAGGGAGAGGTGAGCAGCCCTATTCTGACCCTGGCTTTTCCACGCTGGTGGCACCAGGCCTGGGCCTGAGTCTTTGTTAGAGTATGTTTCCCAGATTGAAACTGTCCATCCCCACAAGATTTCGCACAATTTTCTGCTGATTTAAGCAAAGAAATAAAGTAAGTTCTGTCATACTTAAATATTCATACTACAATATGTAGACTAGCTAACTAACTCAGGCAAACAACCAAATACGAATTATTGCAACTTGAATCACTTAAGCACGCAATAGTTTTGCTACTATATTTGAAGGGCCAAAAGCAGGGGCTAATAAGATAGGACACTCACAGCTAGTGGACATTCTAGGAACAGCGCAGTACTTTTCACTACTATGCATTTAGGACATTGATTTGCCTCATACTAATCCATGCTCATTGTTACTGATATTAAAAGACCACATTAAGCCATGCAATTCCAAAAATAAAGTCCTTGAGATGGAGCTGTCGAGCAGGGTCATGCTATAATTGAAAAGTCCATTTGGCTTCTCTGCACAATTACCAACAGTGAGCTTTTCGACCTAATGAGAGAAATCCTGTCAAGCTAATGTTGGTTAATTTCCCTGTTCCCCCATCATGGTTCAGCATGATTGGGTAACTGGGGACTCCTTATAAATGATAGGACCCCAAAAAATATAATCACACATTCTACGCTAAGCCGCTTTCCTCGCTTCAGGAGGTGAAATTGACATGTGTCTTTTTAATTAATGGAACAGACCAAGAACAGAATATAGACTCCAATAATGAGGTAAAATACAAAAGCAATGAAGAGTTCTTATTCCAATGTTTACTGGTGCAAAACTCAATAGTGCATTTTTACACAACTTTTTTTAAATAAAGTAGGCACTTGTATATTACAGTAGAAAAAGATTTTGACCTTCATTATTAGCATGAAAAGTACAGATGTCACTGGGGTCAGGGTTAATTCCATTTTCATTCCATCAGTTCAGAATATATTTTCTCCACAATGCTTGAAATTGAAGCAAATTATTTTTACACTATATAGCCGAAATCCCTTTCTGATTTCACGGAACAAAAACGGATTACACCAAGTCCAGTAGACCTCATTTACATCCCCCTCTGCAGCGAGACACGTGAAAGAGGATACCACAGAGTTTCTTCACATCATGAGACTTTTTGAGCTCCAATAAAAGTCAGCTCCTCCTTTCCACATAATAAGCTTTACACACACCACTACACACTAACCTAATGTTTTACATACAATTGCAATGATATCCTAGATAAAATTGCATAATTATAGTTTTAGTTTCAAACTGCACTTAAAAGAAAGCTCCTGGTAAAACCTAAATTAATGGTGCTAGTTATGTGCACAATGGCAAGGTTAAACTTGCATCCGGGCACGAAAAATGAATCTCAATTTTTATTTATATAGCACTATATAATTAACATTTTAGAAAGGATATGTAGTAGCGGTGAAAAAGGCCAGATATATTTTTGTCGAGTGAACCCATGCATGTCCAAAGTACTCCCGATTCTCACAGAGCTCATTAAATCTCAGTAACGAACGACGCATCGTCGCTTTTTGAGGAAAGATATAGACCTATTTGTTTCTTGCATTTCAATGATTTGGAGAAAATAAAATAAATTAGATCACTGTTGCAATTTGAGCAACATTCATTATTTACACCCTTTATAGCCCATAGCGACAACCAAACAAGGCAAGTGCAGCCACACTGTCAGACTAGATAACTGACTCTTCTGACACCAACCTTTGCTTAAGAGATATTCTACAGCCTAATCGTCAATGATTATAACCTGGGGGTTAATACTAGCCTTAGGGGCAACAATGATATAATCAGTCAGTTTACCTGAGCATAAGGTGGAGGGATCTTTCTGTCTGGACCTGGACAGTTTGCGTGTCCTGCTGTTTCCCTGCCTGTTCTGCCCCTGATTCTTCTGCTCTTGTCCCTGAACTTTCACTGACCCTTGAATTTGTTCCTGTACTTGCAGTTTAGCTTGATCGTCACTTCCTGTTCTACATCTGTCCTGCCACATAGCAGGGTCCAACGTTGTACTGTCTGAGGGACAACTGCCACTCTGAGTATCACATTCAATGAGGGTATTCAAGTTTTGTCCATGTCCTAGGGCTAAAATGTTTTCAGACACCTGGTCTGTCCGGTTAAAGATAGGATGGTTGTCCACAACCATGCCTTCCAGACCTGCCCCACAACCTGTCTTGGGAAGAGACAAGGGCCCTCTCTCTTTCTGAGGGCTACCTTCATCCTCATCATCCTCAAAAAGCTCTGGAGTGAAAAAGATAGTCTCGTCTTCCTCGTCTTTCTCCCCCTCTTGCAGGAAAGGGTCTTCATCCACAGCAGTCTGTCTTGGTTCACAGCTCAGAGGAACCTGCAGAGGGGAGAGCTCCAACCCTTGACAGGATTGCAGGGCCTCTGTCCTATTAGTCTCTTCGCAAACACCTTGTCCCTGGGAAGGTTGTTGCCTTTCTTCGATCTGACAGGTAACATCCTGCTGGTTCTCCTTGTTTTCTGTTAAGGTTGATTTTGCAAACTGATTGGCACACCTGCCAGAGTCTCTTGCCTGAAAGATTGGTTTCTTGAAGCGGTTTCTAGTTGGGGTGGATGTGAAGAGGTCATACAAGGGTCGAGTTGGTGTCTTGGCATAACTGCTCTGAGGGGTGAAGGGCATCGCTGGACTCGGCTCTGCTGCTCTGCCATCTGGACCAAAACAAATGTATGATAAATTACAATAATGCCAAAATTATATTTAGAAGTTTCCCATTTGATAATTTACCATCAAACGGACATGCACAGATTATATTTTGAGTGCATACGGATTTCACTTCATAGTTTGTGTCATAATTATTTACTTTTAAAGAATACCTCAGTATAGCTTGTACTACTAGACAAGTTAATTAAAGGTCCAATATCAAAATTTCATTCACTATTCAAAGTAGACATAGCGAGACGACAAAATCACGCTCAATAAAACACAAACAATGGTCATGGGGATATAATTAAAAGCAACAGTCCGACATCTGTTCATCGGCTCGCTCAAGCACCACTCAAGCGAGCTGAGCGCCCTGTTATAATGAGACAGCTCGCTTGGCTCGCACCACCCCCCCATCGACCCCCACCTCCACATCCCTTCACCCCTGCACGCACGCACGCTTCCCCCACCTCAGCTCCATCCACTGCCCACTCCCATCCACCCCGCAAAAACCCAATTGAGCAAACAGCCTTGTCACCAGGTACAGACTGACAGCTAAGAAGAGTGGGGTCGGACTCAATGGGCCAGTTTGATGACACCTGATCATGGTGATATTCAGCAGATACTATCAATGCTGGAGAATAAGATGGTGAAAAGCAGTGCATCCAGAAGAGGAGGCCCTGCAGGGTGGAGACAGCAGGTGTCCTCTGGGACAAGCCACACAGCTTTCAATGCTTTTTGGAACAGATCTCTGATGAATAAATGAAATGCCACAGATTGGCCTTTTGCCGTTCCCTGGGGCCTTGTCCATTTACGAGGCCAAGACTGTCGAAATATCATCCCTAAATTAATAAAATAAAATGAAGGAACACATGTTGGGATGGACTGAGAGGCCTGCTTTACAATCTTTTTAAGAAACATGCATGATATTTGTCTTGGGAAAAAAAAATAGGATAAAAAAAAATAAAAAAATGGAGAACTTTGAATTGTAACCGATTTCAATGTTCTTGTTTAAGTGTCCCAAAGATGGGGCTCACCTGCATCATCACTACACCCGGGGACAACCGGGGGCTCGGAAACTTCTGAGAGAACCCTGGAGCTGTTGGTCTGATGGCACACTTTAAGCCCCTCTGGGCATGCCTGAGGTACTGGGGCTCCGAGGAGAGAGCCCACCATGCTGTCAGATTGCGGCTGTTCCAGAGTCACTAAACATAGGCTTGCAGGTGATGAGACTGGGCCATTCAGGCTTGGGCTTCCTGAGTGGCCCTCCACTGCCTCCTGCTGGCACTGGGAGAAGTTGGTGAGAGACTGCATGGCCCCGTTAAAGGTGTCGTGGTGCTTCACCAGCTGACGCACCCACTTGGACAGACCTGCAATACAGAGAAAAGCTTTGTCATTGCACCTGTCGAGTAAGTGCTTTTTGTACCTAAAATATAATACACTTTATACAAATACACTATCTTACACAAAGGGACACAATCCCTTAAATCCTTTTTTTGTGATGGACTAGCATCGCCATCTAGTGACAAAAATAGACACAACTTGATTAAGTCTCATCCAATGTCTTTTACATGCATAAATACCTGTAATGTACTTGTTAGGGTTGTTCCGGAAACGGTCATCCACCAAAATCAGGGCACCCCAGTCATTCTTGTGCCGGATACACCTGTGAAAGAACAATGGCTAAAGAATAGGAGCTTCACATCTAGAATGTAAGGCCAGACAACATAGCACCACGCAAGGTACATGCCAGCTTGTTATGGTGAAGATAGTGTGTTTGTCCCTGGCTAAAGGGCAGTGGGATCCACAAGTAGCCTCACCTCCCCAGAGCCTGGTTCAGTGCTCGGTACGCCTGGATCTCATACCAGCGACTGCCAGGTAGAAGCCCCCTGGCTTTGCAGTGCTGATCATTATACTTCATTTTCAGCTCCACCTACATCAACAACGGAACATAAAAAAGAATGTTCTGACGGTTGACAATTGCAACCAGGAAGTAAACAAAAAACAGAACAGCATTTTTAGACGCACCATTTACACATCCACGAACGGTTAACAAGAGTTCTTTCAATTGTTCTTACATTACCATGTAATGTAACTTTCTTAATTCTGATAAAAGCGTCTCAAGAGGACGTGGTAGTTATGTTGCCAACTTTAAATCCACCACATCGCTTAAAGTACCTGACATTATAACATCTGATTTAGCCCAGATGGGGTTGGGAGTGTTCACGCATGACTATCGAGAAATAACTAATTGGATTAAATCAGGGGCTCTGAGGTGAGAAGGTGCGGAGGCGTGCGGAGGCGTGCGGAGGCGTGCGGAGGGGAGCAAAGTGGTTTGTCATTGCCTGCCCTCGATGACAAACCTGCTCCAAAAAGGCAGCAGGTTAGTGTGGGGGAGGGTTAAAGCACAGGGAGCGAGGGGGGTCTAGTCAACACGAGACATAGCACCACACACACACACACACACACAAAGATGGCATGAAGGCAACCAACCATTTGCTTCCATCGCTGCCGATTTTAGCGCTAACCTTTTGGAATTGACAAGTGAAAAGTTCAGCTGGCGTCTGATGGCCTGCCATGCAGGACAGGTTGGTGAGTTGGCCTGTAACTTCTTCTGACAGGTACCGTGTGTTTGCCCAGAGCGCCCTAACCCATGGGGAGGGGCAGGTACAGACTGTCCCCTTCCGCTTTCTGCCGTATGAGTCGTTCAGTGTCACGTATTGCCACAACAGTACATACACACACAGTCCTTATGTCTGAACACATACAAATCCTACGTGACCTGCTGAGATTTACAAAACAAATCTTTCTTTGAAAAGAACATGAGTTGATTATTTTTGGCAAAATATCGAAATTCTGTCAAAATGGACAAGAGGCATTGACATTTAGTTTGGAGGCCAAATAAACATCTATTCATTTCAGGAGAGCTCTGGGGCTGGTGGTGGGTTTCCTTCCTTGCCTATGAGACACCAGAGGGGTTAAAGCATCTGCTGGTGAGACGTCCTGAGCGTAAAGGCCAGTAGCCCCGAGCCAGCGTTGTCATCTGAATCCCATCAGAGTCTGTTTCAGCATCCCACCCTTTGCGTCATCGTGCGAGGTCAACACTCAATCCGACATGACAGGTTGCATATGTGAAAAAGCCAATTCTCGCTGCTAGCAAATCTTGTAAATGTGCAAGAAAACCACAAGCTAGAAGGGATTAGTTAAAATGTCAAGAGATCGCTCGCTCGCTCTGGCCTGGGCATCTACCACTACCTGTTCATCCTTAAAAACATTTGAGTTACATTTGACCACCAGGCATGCTTTGTGGTCAAATGTTTGCTTCTGTTTGAGGTGTGTGTGTATGTTTGAGTGTGCATGACAGTGTGTGAGACGGTGTGTGTTTGTGGGAGCCCCTAGCAGCCCTGGCCATCTTGTGCCTGTCACTAAGATTGCAGAGCAGCTTGTCTGCCTCATGTGGCTGACAGCTGAGCGCCTTCTTCTTAGTGTGTGTCCATATGTGTGTACACCCACACACACAATCTCACGTGAGGACATAACTAGCACATTCCAAATACTGTCGGGACCCAGGACACCAACTTATCCCAAAGCAAGTGGAGACTTGAGTCTACCGTCTATAATGTACAGTATTAAAGGCTGTGCTTTTACGGCACTATTCATTTTCTTGTCTCCTGAGCAAATATATGCTCAGATAGGTACGCATAGATACACCAGCTGTGTCATTGAACAGTGCAACATCAGTTCGGTATGTAGGAGGAAGTCTGGGACGGTTCAAAGTACAGTAAAACAAACTGCTTCTCCAAGCTACTGCATCTCATAATCCGTCTCCAGACATGGAATCACATAGCCCAAGCATCGGCCTTCCACGCAGGCAACAACACGAGAAATAAACCCTCTCGTACACCTCCATAAAGCAGCCCTGCACAGACACACGCTCACTATAAAAGGGTCTATTCGGTGTCTTAAAAGGTCTGCTGTGGCCCTCATTAAGCCAACAGAGATGCCGTATCAGCTGTAAGTGTCCTTTTACTGCCCGTTAAAGCCTCTTGATTGTTTCGCTACCTCACGCAGGACACGGCTGCTTACTGTAAAACCTGCCTTTCCTAGAAAAGTCGACATGGTCGTGCGATGCCAGCTTAGCAATGCTTTTCGCTGTGGAGGACTGTGTAAAGTTCAACCTTTGATCTCGAGTCACGATTACAGGCCAGTAACCGACGGGCTCTGTGCTTGGGGGGGGGGGGGGGGGGGGGGGGGGGGAGGTTTTAAGAGGTTCGCCTGTCTGGGAGAAGAGGCCCGGCCAGGCGTCCACACTAATGGCGCCCTGATCCAAGCAGGGAGAGGATGATATGCTAGCGCCCTGATCCAAGCAGGGAGAGGATGATATGCTAGCGCCCTGATCCAAGCAGGGAGAGGATGATATGCTAGCGCCCTGATCCAAGCAGGGAGAGGATGATATGCTAGCGCCCTGATCCAAGCAGGGAGAGGATGATATGCTAGCGCCCTGATCCAAGCAGGGAGAGGATGATATGCTAGCGCCCTGATCCAAGCAGGGAGAGGATGATATGCTAGCGCCCTGATCCAAGCAGGGAGAGGATGATATGCTAGCGCCCTGATCCAAGCAGGGAGAGGATGATATGCTAGCGCCCTGATCCAAGCAGGGAGAGGATGATATGCTAGCGCCCTGATCCAAGCAGGGAGAGGATGATATGCTAGCGCCCTGATCCAAGCAGGGAGAGGATGATATGCTAGCGCCCTGATCCAAGCAGGGAGAGGATGATATGCTAGCGCCCTGATCCAAGCAGGGAGAGGATGATATGCTAGCGCCCTGATCCAAGCAGGGAGAGGATGATATGCTAGCGCCCTGATCCAAGCAGGGAGAGGATGATATGCTAGCGCCCTGATCCAAGCAGGGAGAGGATGATATGCTAGCGCCCTGATCCAAGCAGGGAGAGGATGATATGCTAGCGCCCTGATCCAAGCAGGGAGAGGATGATATGCTAGCGCCCTGATCCAAGCAGGGAGAGGATGATATGCTAGCGCCCTGATCCAAGCAGGGAGAGGATGATATGCTAGCGCCCTGATCCAAGCAGGGAGAGGATGATATGCTAGCGCCCTGATCCAAGCAGGGAGAGGATGATATGCTAGCGCCCTGATCCAAGCAGGGAGAGGATGATATGCTAGCGCCCTGATCCAAGCAGGGAGAGGATGATATGCTAGCGCCGCATCAGAAGCACGGGGGGGGGTTAAGAAGAGGAGGGGTGTCTCGGTGCTCATGTGTTCTAAAGCGTTGAGTGTGATGAGAGTTGGCGCGTTAGGGAAGGTAGTGAGGCACGATGGCAGGATTTAGCCCTGCGTGGAGATGTGCAATCAGGTCAAAACCACTGAAGTGCAGAATTAACCATCCCAAACTGAACTTGACCTGTGCCAAAATGTACATTCTTGTGTTTTTGCATTGTGACATTCTGACATGGGTCTAGGGTTTTTTGCAACTATATATTATATTCTATTTAAGCAATCCATACAGTCGTGGGGCTCAAATCAATGTCTGAAGAGCTAGCCGGTCGATAGGGGTCCCCATTTGGTCAGCAAGCTAGCTCGGTATGTCATTACTTTGATGTATGAATTGATGTGAATGTCTACAGGTCTTATCATATTGGCAGTGGCTGTGGTCATGGGCGTATGCAGGTTTATCATCCCGAGATGACGGGACACCATTGATTTGGAGCCCTGGACACGACCTGCGTGAAGCCTGCAGGTGTGTGCCGCTAAGTGACTAGAAAGGTTAGTGACAGCCAGGTGTGACCCTGCTGTACCTGTGGACACCCCACCGGACTGTGTTAGCCTGCCGTCAACGCCGGGCCAGGACAAGTCACCTCAGTCATCAGTGTCCCTGTCCCTCTGGAGGGCTAGTGGGGTCTGCTCACAGCCACCCCCCAGGGCTCCTCCAGGGGCTGAGGGCAGCAAATACCTGACCTTACTGCCTCTCTCTCTCCAGAAAAGACAGACAAAGAAGATGTGATATGAAGAGAGGTGTGGGTGAGGGAGAAGACTAGGGTAAATGTGAACAGATGAGCAAAAGAGTTTGAGATTTGGGACATTGACAGTCTGACATGGAATCCGTCCACCCATCCCTCTATCCTAGAACACGCTTACCCAGCAGCCAACCTGCTCTTCTTCTACTGGAGGGAGGGAGGGAGGGAGGGAGGGAGGGAGGGAGGGAGGGAGGGAGGGAGGGAGGGAGGGAGCAGGCCCCTGACGCTGTGGCATGGACACATGCCTTCAGAACACGTGGGAGCCACGGAGTCACCCGAGGAGCTGACATGCTAAATGAAATCTAAATCAAGCACCTCACCCACACACCCACACACCCTAAACTGAAGGGGTCCGGAAAGAGTCAGTCATCGGCACGTATCCCTATGGTGACACACGCAGTTAGGAAAGGTTTGAACGTGCCCTGAAAGGAAGGTATGGTGGGGGGACTTAAAGGTCACATTGACCTGCTAAGGACAGAACAAACACAAACACTTTGGGATTGCTTTTTTTTTTTTTTTTTTTTTTTTATCACAAAAAAAGGGGGTTGTTCATTTAGTTGAACCTGCATGGTTGTGTTTGTGTGATGTTCCAAACCAAGCTGTTCAACAGAACAGAAGAGAGAGAGGGGGGGGGGGAAATAGTTAAATCCTACCTGCAGGTCTTTGATGTTTGGGAAGGGAATACCAATGGTGACCACAGCCCTGGCGTTGTCGTCCGTGAAGTCAAGCCCTTCGCTCACCTTGCCCCTGCACACGGCCAGGAGCAGTGCTCCATCTGGGGGAAGCAAAAGACAATCACTGACGCAACACTACGTATACCACCAGCACCAACGTCATCTCACCACCACCATCATTCATTTCACATTTTCAAAAAGCTGTGGGTCTGTCGCCATGCCCACACACCACGTCACTGAATGTGCTTTTAAATGTGGCAACACTGTGACACCACACTTTTGTGGGCCCTGCAGGTGAGCTAGAATCAAACACCAAAAGGTCCAGGTCTGAGTCCCGGTCCCAACCCCACCTCTCTCCCCACAGCACTTGATGGCGTCATAGTAGGTCTGCAGCAGCTGGTCAAAGTCTCCCTTGGCCCCCCCGCGAGGCTCTGTGATCACAGTCTTCCTCTCCTGCAGCTTGTCCCAGAGGCCTGTGTTGGTCCAGCGATCACGCAGCTTGTCCAGCATCTAGAAAAACAAACCCAAACATCACAAGAGGGCAAGAAGAATGACAATGAACAAAATAAAGGAATTATCCATGTGGCTCGGGTATCAATTCTCAATCCTTTGTAGTGACTGTTGATTCTTTTGGCTATGTAGTGCTAATACCGTTCTACGGACAGTTAAAAGCAACAGTCCTAATAAGGCTGAGACGGAACAACCCGGATGAAGAAGCAAACATGGACGCTCCTTCGCCTTCTGCGGTCATGAAATCTTTTTTTGGTCACTTGGAGAAAAAGATTAAATAACTTAAAACTAACCCCTAGTAAAAAAAAAAAAAAGAACAACAAAAAAAACTGTTGCTGTGCCATTGTTTGTGCCAAAAGTCAGCAACTCTCTGGGGAGGAACATTGATCTAAAAGCCCACTCCCTCGCAGAGCTCCACTCATGTCTCGACCGTGGAGATTATCCCCTTGACTTGGCATGGCTTCACAATCAAAGAGCATCTTCACTGGCACGGAAATGTGTTGTAGGGGTCAAGTAGAAGTTCTTGTAGACAGAAAGAAACTTCTCAAAACAGGGAAGTGTGTGTCAACCTGGAGAGCCTGGGCCAGGAGTTTGGTCTGCCAAAAACCCGGACTGTGAACTCGTAAGAACCCCGTCGTTATTCAAGTGTCAACCGTACTTGCCTAAACTCCAAATACTGTAAAAATGTTTTTTTTTTAATGAGTTTGGGAGTGTGTATATTCCCCTATAAACAAATGACCTCAGATAGGGGTAGTTGCAGCCCAGAGGAAAACAATAGGGAAATGAAACACTACAAAAGAGTGGGTGGTTCCTGACACACCGAGGTAACTGCCCATGATTGTGAACTGAAGCAAAAGACGGATTTTAGCAGGTTGGCGCCTCCTGGAAATACCAGGCTGTGGAAGTTTCCATCAATAAAACATGACACTTTTACAAAAGGCGCAGTGTTACATCGACGCACACCCCCCACCACCCACCCCTGCGCTCGCCAATGACTCAACTCACTGTTTGTCCCCACGATTGCTTTCCAATCCGACTGACTGGATGGGTGAATTATTCATGTTATATACTTACGGCAGATCTGCTGCTAAACAAAATAGCCATTATCTGCCAGACTGCACTTGGGAGGAAGACAATTCTTTAAGGGTGAGGGGGGAAGCAAGAGGGAGAGAGAAAGAGAAATTAATAAATCGTTGCTGACACACTGCTGGAGCACTTCAGCCTGCCTCGAGAAATTGATGGGCCTGAAGTCCCTTTAGTCAGCAACTTGGACGCTCCTCAAGAGGCCGGACGTTCTTCATGTCAGCCGGAGAACGGTGGGTAACCTGATGAGAACCTGAGCGTAATCCACTCATAAAACACCAAGGCCCTTATAAGACCAGGATGCATGCAAGCACAAAGAATCCTTGCCCAAGCTTGTTGTTTATATTACCCGAGCTGTAATTTGTAAAGCCTTAAAAAAGCAGTAGTGGTGGTGGTGGTGGTGGTGGGGGGGGGGGGGGGGGGGTGGAGGGGGGGTGGAACCCGATCCTGTGCCACTCCAGGAGCCCCCTCAGCTTGCAGCGGCGTAATGGGCCCTAATGCTTTTATCTCTCAGACACTGTGAGTAAACATCGGGCCGCGTCTGCCCCCAGCGCAGCCATTTAATTACGTGCACATTTTCCGTATCCTTCATCTTGACAGTGGAGTGCGGTTCAAAGCTGCGGGTCGGGCGGAGAGACGGGCCAGTTCAGCCGCCTGCCTGGAAGATGGAGAGCCACAGCCCGGCAAGGCCACCAGCCCACACCCTGCCTCCCAAACTCTCATCAAGCCCTTCCTTCCTCGGTCAGGCAGTTCATGCTGACCTCTAATCTGACCACACAGTCTAAACATGCACAGAGACATTCAGTCATGAGCGCTTTTCTTACTTTGACCATACTTGGGAAAGAAAACTTTTGTTCAGAGATAAAACAATGGAACATGTGCTGTCCTTACAAGCTAAACATACTATGTATGCACTTGGCTATGAAGGGGGGAGTGTGTGCCCATGGTTTAGTGTGTATGTGTGTGTGTAGAGGGGCTAGGATGAGCACACAGCCTTCATGACTAATTTAGGGGCATTATGTGACGGGCGCTGGTGTTTCCACAGGGCCCACTCGAGCGCAGTGGAAAATGTCAATCTGCACACTCCAGTGGTGCTCAGGTGCACAAACATGACAGGAGCGACCTAGCGGCGCGGCACAGCACCACCACCACCACCCACACCCACACACACTTTTGTGCTGGCATCCATTGTCTAATTAAATTCAAGAAACAGTTCCCATGAAAGCTACAGTCCTATACAATGCATGCATGTGTCAGCTTTTATGGTGTGAGCATGCAGGAACACACACCTTGTGAGTGTGTGGACCCCAGACTCATGACTTATTCATAGAGCTTACTTGTTTTCAGTTCAGGCAGAGCCAAAAACTCACAAGTTACTTGGGTCTAAGCAGACATTACGTACAGTGTTGTGAAGGTAAAAACAAAAGCAACGGCGTAAGACTGTCCCAGGTGAGAGGAAAGGCGTCCGGAAAACTCAACTCCCCACAAGCCCTAACAAACCCATAACCCCCACAGTTATCACAACCACCGAACAGCTAGGTCTACTTGTATTTTATTTCTCCTCTTTGAAATAAACTCTCCCCCAATAATGTATAAAAAAAAAAGGTTTCCCCCCCAGGAAAAGGTATTTACCAGTGACATTCTACAACCATAAACCTCACGCAAATCCCACATTTTCGGGGGTGTTTTGAAACGCACTCAAGTGACACACAAAAGTTGTTAGTGCCACGTAATAGATTACAAACTGTTTAGCACACTAGCAAAAGGGCACAACAAAACGATAAATAATAAATGGCACTTTCTGGGCAGCTGTGTTGTTCAGCCTCTCCCTGGGACACAGGAGAGAGGGACGATCTGCTGGCTCCAACGCCATTCTGAAGCACCCAACTGTGACCTCTTTTCTTGTACCCTTTCCTCCCTTCATCCCTTTCTCCTCCCCCCCCCCCCCTCCACCAATCATCTTTCAACCCACCCCCCCACCCCCCCTTCCACCACCTCTTTTTCTAGCTCCTCCTGTTCCTGGTGTTGTCGGGCTGTGAGGCGACACGTCCCACTTCTGCCTGCGAGTGTTGAATTATGGAGGGGGGGGGGGGCTCGCGGCGGTGCCATTAATGAAACATGCTGGCGTCCCCCGATTGGCCGCAGCAGCGAGGGGAGACGTGTCGCGCCTCCTTCAATTATTCAGTCGGCGAATATCACAGCGCGCATCACGCCAAGAGCTGCGCCAAGCGGCGCCTTCACCTAGCCCGGCTGGGCGTGCCACCCGCTCCCTGGAGCCTGCGTCTGAGGGAGGCTGGGCGTGCCACCCGCTCCCTGGAGCCTGCGTCTGAGGGAGGCTGGGCGTGCCACCCGCTCCCTGGAGCCTGCGTCTGAGGGAGGCTGGGCGTGCCACCCGCTCCCTGGAGCCTGCGTCTGAGGGAGGCTGGGCGTGCCACCCGCTCCCTGGAGCCTGCGTCTGAGGGAGGCTGGGCGTGCCACCCGCTCCCTGGAGCCTGCGTCTGAGGGAGGCTGGGCGTGCCACCCGCTCCCTGGAGCCTGCGTCTGAGGGAGGCTGGGCGTGCCACCCGCTCCCTGGAGCCTGCGTCTGAGGGAGGCTGGGCGTGCCACCCGCTCCCTGGAGCCTGCGTCTGAGGGAGGCTGGGCGTGCCACCCGCTCCCTGGAGCCTGCGTCTGAGGGAGGCTGGGCGTGCCACCCGCTCCCTGGAGCCTGCGTCTGAGGGAGGCTGGGCGTGCCACCCGCTCCCTGGAGCCTGCGTCTGAGGGAGGCTGGGCGTGCCACCCGCTCCCTGGAGCCTGCGTCTGAGGGAGGCTGGGCGTGCCACCCGCTCCCTGGAGCCTGCGTCTGAGGGAGGCTGGGCGTGCCACCCGCTCCCTGGAGCCTGCGTCTGAGGGAGGCTGGGCGTGCCACCCGCTCCCTGGAGCCTGCGTCTGAGGGACGCTGGGCGTGCCACCCGCTCCCTGGAGCCTGCGTCTGAGGGAGGCTGGGCGTGCCACCCGCTCCCTGGAGCCTGCGTCTGAGGGAGGCTGGGCGTGCCACCCGCTCCCTGGAGCCTGCGTCTGAGGGAGGCTGGGCGTGCCACCCGCTCCCTGGAGCCTGCGTCTGAGGGAGGCTGGGCGTGCCACCCGCTCCCTGGAGCCTGCGTCTGAGGGAGGCTGGGCGTGCCACCCGCTCCCTGGAGCCTGCGTCTGAGGGAGGCTGGGCGTGCCACCCGCTCCCTGGAGCCTGCGTCTGAGGGAGGCTGGGCGTGCCACCCGCTCCCTGGAGCCTGCGTCTGAGGGAGGCTGGGCGTGCCACCCGCTCCCTGGAGCCTGCGTCTGAGGGAGGCTGGGCGTGCCACCCGCTCCCTGGAGCCTGCGTCTGAGGGAGGCTGGGCGTGCCACCCGCTCCCTGGAGCCTGCGTCTGAGGGAGGCTGGGCGTGCCACCCGGTGTCACAGCAAGGCACACGTGAGGTGGCCTGGGGCCTATATCCTCACAGGCAGGCTGGTGGCAATCTTTCCTCCCTATTGTTTTCGTACTAGTGAGTACCATACACAGCAGAGAGCACACTAATGGCGTTGAGTAGTTGAAATCTCAACGGATTCACGTAAAGTCTAAGATGGTCTTGAGAGCTCCTGTTAGTGAGTTTGGGAACAGTGCGTCATCCGCCAGACAACCGCCTGGTGGTCCCACCGCTCAAGACCGCCCGGTCCCAACACAAGCTCTTCTCCTGTCTGGCCCCCCAGTGGTGGAATCAACTCCCCACCTCCATCAGAGACACTGACTGTCTCTCCACCTTCAAGAAAAGGCTCAAGACGCACTTGTTCCGGGAGTACAACGGTACTTAGGAACGGTTCGCTTGACCCGATGTTAGTTTCCTCAAGGATCACAATGACTCTTGCTTAGAGACTTGTTGCTCTTGTGGTTAGTGGTAACTGATTTAAATTTTTGGTTCTCGCTGTGATATATAGTTTTATTACTGTTGCTTGCTTTTTCCCACAGGTACACTTGCACTTATAGCTGTTCATGTTGTTTGGTTGTGACTTGTTTAACTACATGCTCTTATGGTTCTTCCCTTTGGCACTTACTTTGGTTGTTCACAATGTGTGCTTCATGTTTTGGCTACTCGCGATGTTTTTTGGCTATCTTGTTGTTATGATCAGTGACCTATGCACTTTGTAAAGCTCTCTCTTGGAAGTCGCTTTGGATAAAAGCGTCTGCTAAATGAATAAATGTAAATGTAAATGTAAATGTCATCGACTCCGTCAAAGCTCAGGTTCAGCAGTGGAACACCACAGTGTGACAAGGGGCCACTTGTGTGGCCACCAACAAAGCCAGTTATGCGCTTGTCTAAGCGAGGTGACCCACACACACACACACACACACCAGAGATGACAAACGTGGTCCTATCCATGACAGGGGCTTGAGGACGTGTGTATTTACACCCCCCCTACCCCCAACATCACATATACACAGACCACTCAGACTTGGATATGACCCGCGCTCCAAGGGTACCTCAGCCCCCCCCCCCCCCCCCCCCCCCCACAGCCCCAGGCGCCGGAGTGGACGCGTCTTCACGCAGACAGCAAGGCGACATCACCCCTAATGGCCCTTATCTTCATCTGCTTTAAAAGCATCTTGCCTTTCCCTGAGATCTTTTCACCTCGGCAATAACCCTTCACTTTTTTTTTTTTTTTTTTTTTTCTCTTTTCCTTCCCTTCTCTCTCTCTCAGTAGAACATTCCCCCGCCCCCCCTCCCCTGCGGGGTGGTTTGTCCCGTCCTCTTGCGGTGGGACCAGACGGCGAGGGCCGCCGTGGGCTTTTATGGGCTTTAACTGGGGGGCTGTTGAGGCTAAAGTGCTACAAAACCACAGAGACGGTGGGTTTCTCTGGGACATTGCGTGTCCCGAGTGTCTGTGTGTGTGTGTGTGTGCGGGAGTGAGAAAACGTGTGCTCGCACACCCTACAAACGCGAGTCCCGCCTGTGTGTTTCAGGCTCGCGAGCGTCAGGTGAAGATGTTCCGTTTTAAAGAGTGTGGACGATTTTTTGGGGTCTTCTCATCTGTGCCCTTGGACTGTACCGCCTGTATGGCACGGCTGTGTGTGTGTGACAGGAGTGTGTGTGTGACAGGAGTGTGTGTGTGACAGGAGTGTGTGTGTGACAGGAGTGTGTGTGTGACAGGAGTGTGCGTGTGACAGGAGTGTGCGTGCGGAGCTGTCAGAGGGGCGGCAGACAGGGCCTGGAGGGACGCCTCTCTCTCTCCGACCCTGCTGGCCCAGCCTCCTGCTCTCAGCGCTGCATCTGTCTCAGGCGAGGGGGGGGGGCTGATAGGCATCGCCCAGACACAGCGAAGAAGGGCGTCTGGAGACGACCCATCCTCTTGTCAGGCACACGCACACTTGAAGGGCGCTTACACACACACACACACGTGCGCATTGAGGGGAAAGACGGGACAGTCTGGCACCAACTGGCCTCCACAGGCTCCAATTAATACCCCAACCCCTCGTATCCCCTCATCTCCTCATCTTTAAGAGCTGACTGAACGATTAAATATTAATGCATCAGCATAGAGAGCTCCAACACGGCCATCAATAATGAAAAATATCCCGGAGTACATGGATTATGCTATGGCTGGCGTCGCCGGCTGACAGAGGAAGGGGGAAGACGAGAGGAGCGCCTCTCAACAGAGGAGTTTTAGCTTTCCTCCAAAGTTTGATGTGCCTTTGGGGAAAGGTCACTCTGATTTATGTTGCAACCAAAGATCCCGAATCAATTTGCACCCATTTCTTTCTTTTTTTCCCCTGAAATGAAGTGTCTGCCTGCCAATATGTGCTTACATGGACACTCTCACACTCACACACACACACACACACACACTCTACAGTTAAAGCCTACCCGCTTCTGCAGGTAGACCAACACTCACCATCATGCGCAAGTGAAGGAACGTGGCACACACAGTGACATTTGAGAATGCCAGCTGGTCCCTAAGTGAGCTGGTGTGACAACAGAGCTGGAACGGAAATCAATTATTAATCACCAAAAAACTCTGCACAAACAAAGGAGGACAATGTATTTATCAATGGACCCTTAAAAGTAGTCCCATTCCATGAAAGCCGATACAAGTCTCAAAGTAAGCCATTATTCCCAAGACGTCACGCACTTCCTAAACACCAATAGATCACAGCTGTCAAACTGCACCACGTATTCCTTGGTATGGTGACACAATCGAGCTGGCGTCAAGTGGCTCGGTAAAATCATTTGCGAAAAACACCAGCCCTCGTCAACTCACGGTCTACAGCACCTCCTGGTGGCCAAAAATGGCAACTGTCAATAAAGAACAGCTACTGTCCCTCCCAAGCCCCCTCAGGGAGTCCTCTGTTCCCTCTGCCTGGGACAGGGGAGCTGAGTGTGGGGCGTGTGCTGAGCGTGGGGCGTGTGCTGAGTGTGGGGCGTGTGCTGAGCGTGGGGCGTGTGCTGAGTGTGGGGCGTGTGCTGAGTGTGGGGCGTGTGCTGAGCGTGGGGCGTGTGCTGAGTGTGGGGCGTGTGCTGAGTGTGGGGCGTGTGCTGAGCGCGGGGCGTGTGCTGAGCGCGGGACGTGCGCTGAGCGTGGGACATGCGCTGAGCGTACCTTGTAAGAGGGCAGGAAACAGAGCACGCCCCTGCCCACAGCCTGGCACACCTGCAGCAGCAGGGCGCCCACCTCGTCCTGGAAGGCGTAGGTCTCCGCGTGTTGGAAGGTGGCGCACAGCTTGCGCCCCTGCGGCCCCGAGCCAATCGTGCCCACCCACACCTGGAAGAGAGGAGGGGGGGGGGGACACGACACAATATAAGCATGTTTGAGTACCTCTCTTTATTTGGGGAAAGGAAATGAGGCATAGTGGGCCAAAAATACAGCAAACCAGTAAATGTCTATTTCCTTGCTTCCTGCTCTGACGGGCACAGCTGAGAGCCCAGCTGTTACAGACCTGGGACTTGCTGATGACGTGGCTGGCCTCCAGCTGGATGGAGAACTTGACCCCCAGCTCGGAGGAGAAGGAGCCCATGGGCGACAGCGTGCCGGAGGTCAGGACGATGGTGCGCACACACTCACTCAGGTCTGAGAAGGCCTGTTACACACACACAGGGCACAGCGTCAGAGGATCGCTCAACCCTGGGACACGCACAGACATACTGAATACCGACACGTAGACTGAATACGGAATTTGTCAAAAGCGAAGCTGAGGAATTGTCTACAGCAAGGCTCACAAGGCTCTCAAACATTTACAAAAGATACATGAATACTTAAAGAAAAAAAAATCCTACACATACTGAAACTTCAAATCTGCAAAGAGAGAGAAACGGATCATCCTGATATGACTTCGGTCCAAATCTCGAACCAACCCCGTTCCTTGAGCATGAAAAAGCCTCCCAGCGCTGCACCCCCCCCCCTCTCACCACGGCGGGGTTGAGGCACCAGAAGCTGAGCGTGTGGACCAGGGTCTTGGTGCGCTGGGCCCCCCCTTGGCGTCGGCCCCTGCGCTGGGGCCGGGTGAAGAAGCCCTGGGCGTCTGGGACGTCTGGCTGGGTGGTCCACACGTAGGTCTGCTGCAGGGCCACGCGGTAGTCCTCCGCAAACCTGGAGGGGACATAGAGGGGTCTGGCTGAAGATGTGGATCACTGCTGGAGGGGCGGTAAGCCATTGGAAGAATGTTCTGTGTGGACGCAGCATCCGTGACCGACACCAAGAAGTGTCTGAGAACCTCCTATGGGGGGGGGTGCACTGGGGAGTGAGACGAGGCTCTGAGACGAGGCTCTGAGACGAGGCTCTGAGACGAGGCTCTGAGACGAGGCTCTGAGACGGGGCTCTGAGACGGGGCTCTGAGACGGGGCTCTGAGACGGGGCTCTGAGACGGGGCTCTGAGACGGGGCTCTGAGACGAGGCTCTGAGACGAGGCTCTGAGACGAGGCTCTGAGACGAGGCTCTGAGACGAGGCTCTGAGACGAGGCTCTGAGACGAGGCTCTGAGACGAGGCTCTGAGACGAGGCTCTGAGACGAGGCTCTGAGACGAGGCTCTGAGACGAGGCTCTGACCTGCTGTTGCCCCTGTAGAGGTAGTCCAGCACCATGAACAGGCTCTTGAGGATGGAGGAGGACACGGAGCTGATGGTGGGGATCTCCACCACGTCCTCCTTCCCGTTCACCACGCCCACACGCTCCTCCTTCTCCAGCGCTGCCGCCAGGTGCTTCTACACAGGGGGGGGGGGGGCATTAGTCCTTTTTGGTTGGAGTTACAATACTGGGGGATTGGGGGGAAAACAAGCGACACGGATGAACAGGAGAATCGAAACAATCAGGTGTACTTGGGTACAATTAGAAGACAGAGCGAATGGGAGGTTGAGGAAAAACAAACCAAAAACAAACTGAATAAGGTCTACCTGCAGCAAGTCAAAGGTGTCAGCGGTGATGCCCATGGCATGGAAGATCCCCAGGACCTCCTTCCCATGCCACACCTTGCATGACATCTCATACTCCCTCTCTGCCAGCAGACTGCAGCTCTCCTTTATCCAGCTACACAGAGGAGAGACACCAGCACAATTCAAATACTTAAAGACTTTTTTTCCCCAAATACCATAAGACAGGCAAAAATAGGTCTGGTCACGCAAACAAAAATTTATTTTTTGGAAATAAAAGCCATTATATTGATGATGAACATAAACGATGTGTGAGAGATTGGAGCAGGCGGTGTCCAGGTACTGGGGGCTTCCCTCCATGTGGAAGACAGGCCGCATCACTACCCAGGGGGTCCCTCACTTGATGAGGCTGCAGCAGAACGCTCGCAGGGGCTCGTGGTGGGAGCGCCGGATGTTGTGGTTGACCATGCCGTCCAGCTCCTCCCGGACGACCAGCAGCTGGGCCTCGCTGAGCGTGTAGCTGGCGCTCTCGCGGGCGCAGTCCTCAATGTTGTGGGCCTCGTCCAGCACCACGATCTGCCCCTTCAGGTTGATCTCCAACTGTATGGAGGAAAAGGGGAGACAGAGGAGAGAGGGTTATGGGTGGCAACAGGAATCTGTAGGGCCTTTAATTGACCTCTAGCTCATGGGTATGCTTGAGATTTAGGTCATAGTTACTTAGTGTACAATTCTTTTACTAAACCACCTTACCCACTCGTTCGGAAATGTGGCCAGAAGTAATCACAGTGTACCTCCATCTCATCCCCCCCCCCCCCCCCCCCCCCACTCACACTCTCCCTGATGAGGGGGTCCAGCAGGTAGTTGTAGGGGCAGAAGATGATGAGGGCGTCCTGCATGAGCTCGCGGGCGGCGTAGTAGGAGCAGGAGCGCAGGCGGCCGCCCAGGCGGACCAGGTCCTCGATGTCCCACGCCTGGTGCAGCCCGTGGACCCCCTGCAGCGTGCTCTGCTCACGCATCTTGTGCACTCCGTGGTAGTAGCGGCACGAGTAGCCCTGGGGAGGGGAGGGAGGGAGGGACTCTGTTGGTTTAAGTGTTGAGGTATGTGCTACACACACACGCACGAGGAAAACCCTGACATCAATCCCCACAGTTATGTCCAAACATACCAACTAAAATAAAAAAATGTTATCGTTTGACCTCTGAATACCATGCACAACAGACATATAGTATATATTAGTGGGGGGGGGGGAGTTCATGCTAAAAGCCTTCCAGCGTGTTCCCATGCCGTCTCGGGATCCTTCCTTCAGGCGGTGAATTACATCTGCTGGTCGACGCCACAGTAATCCTCACCGTCTCATGACAGCCTACTGTACACACAGCTCGGGAGGTGAGACACCCCTGTAACAAGGCCCAATTACCCTGTCAACAGAGGTGCCTTCTCCGGTCGCCACTGTCACACACCACACCCCGCATGAATGGGTGCCCGCCCACAGACACACAGAGGTGCCTCTGTACTGTACGGCACCCGGCGTGGCCCTCGGTGACAGGGACGGGAGGCGAGCCGGGCGATCAAAGCGCAGGCGGTGGCATCGGCCGGTGTCCCTCTTTCTGAGACGTATTAGCACTAAGCTCACACTTATAGGACACCCTAGCTGTTTGGTGTGAGGGAGGGAGCGGAGGATTAGTCTCCACTCAGACACTCTTTGGTGGGGCAATGACAGCTTAGCCCCTGAGTCAAGCTGAGGAAGGGGGGGTGGGAACCTTGACTTTGGGGAGGGGGGGTGGGGGAATGAAAGCAGTGAAGTCTTAACCTATTGAGCTACTGTAAGGTAAAGCCTCTGTTTGTGTGTTTGTGAGTGCTGGGAGAAAAAAAAAATGTAGGGGGGGGGGGGGGGGGGGTGAAGTATTGTAATCGGACCCTGACTGTAGCAGTCAGGGCTTGAAGTGACGATGGGTGTGTCGTGATGGACGCCTATTCTCCCGGCTGAGGTCGCGGCGGGGCCGTCCATTCAGACGGAGGGCCGCGGCGTGACAGGGAGGCCACCTCCCATGACAGCGTAATTGGTGGGGGGGGGGGGTCGTCATTACACAAGGCGTCTCACCTCAGAGTGAATAGGGGGTTAGGGACAGTACAAGGCTGAGAGAGCCCCTCGTGGGCTACGGAAGAGGCAGTCCGAGTGGGATCGCATCTTGACAAGCGCGTCAGAGACATCGGGGATAGTGTGGACAGTAATTGGCGCCAAAGGGCTCGTCTGGCCCGGGTTTTCAACTGTGGGCTTTGTGTTACGGGCTTCCCACAAAGTCCAGAGTCTTTACACTTTTTACAATGTCATGGGTGCGGATCATGGGATTAGCGACGCCCCTTATCCTGAAAACTGACTGGAGGTGTGTGTATGCTTCAGACTACGTGTTGGTTTTCACAGCTACACTGGGGTCAATCCCAGTTCAGTAAACACCAATTCACCCCACCCAGAAAAGGCATCAAATGTTATGGAGTGGTGAGCAGGCGTCCCGACTAGAGCAGTTGAACTGGTCTGAGCCCAGAAGTGGAACATGTTCCAAAAGGTCCTGACCTTCACTCCACATTTTCAGTGAGGAAACAGCAGGCTGGGCCGGCCACTGTATCTGAAACTATGATATAATGAGAGTGTAGCTGTGCGTGTGAGCGGGTCTACTCACATTTTTGGACTCGAGCAGTTCCTTGCAGCGCTCGTTGCGGTTGGAGTGCGGCACCACCTCTGGGTGGACGCAGGTGTGGTCTCGGCTGGACAGGATGGTCATGGGCACCCTGGAGTAGAGGGTGCGCTTGAGCTCGTGGGAGATCTGTGTGATCTGCTTGTGGGTGCGCGTGCCAAAGAAGATTTTCGGCACCTTCTTTTTGCCATCTTTCTCTTTGTCCTTTGAAGACTTGCCGCCGGGGCCCGTTAGCCCTCCTTTGGGCGAGGCACATGGGCAGAGAGAGCAGGCCGCTGGAGACTGAGGTCACACACAGAGGAGAGACGGAAAGAGAAAGGTTTACTGCATCATGAGGTTGGATCAAACTTGGCACAGCGCATACTGCTAAAGATTGGTGAAGCACACGGTACATTTCGAGACGGTCGTCCTCGAAACATCAACAAACGAAAACACATCTGCATCGAGACTTAGTGTCGATGCAGTCCAGGTTTCACTTCCATTGGGCCTCTCCGCTCTGGTAAACATATAGATTCACAAAAGGGTCGAGTTCTCTCCATACAGAAAGGCAGCTGCCTGTCAACTTGAGATGACCTTTCTGAAAGCCGATAGGCCAATGAGGTTGAAGTCCAGAAAATGGACCTGACTGCCACTGGCACGCCGCCATAGACATATGGCATCCTATACTCTATTGTACACAGGTGAAGTGTAGCTGGCAGCAACAATGTAACAGATCTCTATTAGGAGATGAGCTGTTTAAAGTGCAACACAATACACCCATTCACCAACACTGATTGACGCCGAGCCCAGCTCCATCAGGCTGGAACTTATGGCCAAATATGATTTTTGGCTAAAGACCACTGCATCAACAATCACCTGGCTCTGTAGCAATTCAATCAGGTGTACTGATGCTCGGCTGGGCACAACGTAAGCATTCCCAGGGATCTTAAACCAGGATGGAGGATACATTCTTAACATTTTAGTCATTTAGCAGACACTCTTATCCAGAGCGACTTACAGTAAGTACAGGGACATTCCCCCCGAGGCAAGTAGGGTGCCTTGCCCAAGGACACGTCATTTCGCACGGCCAGGATTCGAACCGGCAACCTTCTGATTAATAGCTCGACTCCCTAACCACTCAGCCATCTGAGCCCCCTATACATGTTCTATTTGAGACATGGATTGGCCGTGCTCACAATTCACCTGCATCTCCTCATCACTACAGTCTAAATCAGCACAGGCACTGATTCCCAGTGTCAGGGACCGAGGCATCTCTGGAAGCCTGTGCTCTTGTGCCATCCATGTCGTGTTAACCCCTCCTCTTCTGATATGCCTGGTGATGGAGCGGAGGCCGGTAGCTGCCTCGGTGAGCCGTCCCTCAGAGTTGAGAGGGATAAGGAGACCCTGAGAGACCATGTGAGAAATAAACAGAGGCGCACACCCCCGCGCACCCCCCTCCTCCACTTGAAAGCGTCTCAGATTACACCTCCTCTTCATTGGGACGGCTATGCTCGGCGGCTCGGCTCTCTGATTCTCAGGGCCCGATCGTCTTACCTGCTGCTGCCACATTCAATAGGCCCATCCAAATATCCTGCCCGGACATGGCCAAAAACGACTTATTCATCGGCAGGTTGGTGGACGGAGGGCCGGGGGAGGTGGGGCGGGGGGGCCCTTGAAGGCACCCACCGGTGAATGGGGGCCCTTGTTAGGAGGCAGCAGCAGGAAACAGCTGACAAGGGTATCTCTTTACGCGCCTGCCTCTCGAGATGCTGAGGCCGACACGGTCTCAGGCTCGGCTTGGCCCCGTAGCCGCGGGCAGACACCCCCTGGAATGGAATGCAGATAACAGGGGAGGCCAGGGACACGCTGTCGGAGCGCAGACTCGCACACACAGGCTCATTCAGCTCAACGCAGGACAATTCCAGTGTTGCTGCGGCCTCCTGGGTGGACCAGGGTGTTAGGGGTAAGCTCCACAGAGGCTGCCGCAGACACCCAGCGCATTATACTAGACTTATGGATCTGTTGATCGCGTTTGTTATTACTTCGTTAGCATACCAATCATAGCCAATTTCCTGTTCAAACTAACTGCCCACCACAAAAGCAGCTGTGCTTCTTTGACACATCCTGTGCCCACAACAGGTTCAAGGTTTATTTCTAAAGTGTCCCCCCCAACCTGGCCCACCACGCCACGTCACCGCTGCTCTGCCAACACCCGAGGCCTGAGAACGGCCCACTCTTGACAGGCCATGTGGAGAAGACAGTGGCCGGCCGTGTCCCTGGCGCCGCTACCTGAATGCCAATTTGCTCCTCATTCCTCAGTCCTCACGGTCTTGGAATGCATTCCAATAAGGGTGGGCTCCCATACCCAATACCTCTGGAGACACGAGACACCTCAGCCCCCTCCTCGCCACTGCGGCAGGCCGCTGCATCGGTAGACTGGGGCCTCCCAAATATCCGCCCTCAAAAAGCACCTGTTTATCCCTAGGGCGCAGTAACCAGCGGGTGAACCCCATTCAATATTTATCCCAGTGGCTTTCACAGATCAGTGGCCCAGGCGAGGCCAAACCTCTTAATTAAAACTGGAGCTCGCTTCAAAGGGCCCCATTCAGGACGTCAGTCAGCGCTCCGCAGACGGGAGCGCCGGGGTCGGGTGGCCGCAGGGAAACCCGAGACCAGACTTACTCTCCTCTTTGGGGGGGGGGGGGGGGGGGGTTCCACCCTGCCTCCATCCTTTTTTCCACCTCCAGCCATCCGCCGAGCCCTCAGATGCGACCCGCACACCTGTGTGCTAACGTTGGACACGGTTCTGAGAGTTCACCAGAGCTTCAGAGTGGTAGTGTGAGAGCTTTCCTCGTTTGGGTATCGGTGACCTGCGGGACATGGCGGCTGCTTGTGAGAGAGCGTTCCCTAACACAGTGGGTGTTTTGACGCTTAGTGTTTGGGTCCCCAGTTGGTTAATAGTCAATGAGAAGCACAAGTTAGGCACAAACATCTCTGGAGTCCTCACAAAGAAAGCCCTTGAATATTAGACCATACACCTTAATCTATCCTGTCTAATCGTAACCCAAATAAGTCTCTCTCTACTGGTGCAATGCCGAGGTTCACGTGAAGGGTTACTCAGCAATTAAACAAAGCTCAGACTAGCAGTCACCACAATGGTCACATTTAAACTGTCAAAAATGTGTCATATTTCAGTTTCATTTAGCACACAGCAGCTCATGAAGACACCTTTCCTGAAACGATACACTGGGCCATCACACCTGCTGTAGTCATTCGGTGGGCTATGCTGCCACCTAATGGCAACAATGTAGCATGGACAGAAAAGTAGTCGGGTGCCTTTCCACAACAGCTGAGAATCTTGATAGATAGCTGCAGGTATTCGGGTGGTTCTGATGCAGGAGGATGAGCTTTGACCCTAAAAATAGGCCTCCTTGACCAAGCACATTTGAACTTGGAGCCACCACGGCTGATGAAATGTGTTAGGGCACCGTACTCACACAGCAGGCGGAGGGCAGGTCCATGCTCTGGGCCTGGGCGCTCAGCTCCATGGACCAGGTCTTCCCAGACACGCCTGGCCTCTCCTCCTCTGAGTCGTCGTCTATGAAGACCACCCCCTTCTCCAGACATCTCCTCTTACGACCCTGACAGGACAACAGAGTTGGAATCTATCTGTTCAGGGAGGATCTTGCCAGATAAAACGTACACAGCAGGGACCAGGTCACAAACAGGACACAACGCATAGTGAGGCGAAAGAGGAGTTAGCAGGCCTACCTTCTGGTCGACCAATGGGGTGCGAATGCGTTTTCTGTCAGGCTGAAAGTCGTCGTCCTTGTCTGAGGAGCTTTGCAGCTTTTCAGACAGACGAGAGGCCAATGACTGACTCTTGGGTTTGAACTCTGGCGGAGACACCGATATACACCAGGTACAACAACTGACAGTGAAATGAATACAAGTGCAAACCAACCAACCCGTTTCCAGAAAAGTGGAGTCTCACTGCTAGTGTTAACATTTAAGGTGACAAAAGATCACTGTCAAGCAGTTAAGAGTATCGCTGTTAGCTTATTTTGTTGTATCTTTGCCAGATTTGAATAACAATACACGTGAGTAACTATTTGTTGGTTTCTAATGAGAAGTCTTACCCTTGTCTGCAGAAGGAGATGTGTTAAGTCCCCCCATATTTGTGTCTGTGACAGTCAGGTCCACCATGGCTGGCTTGGGCGCAGTGGGGACACATGTGGCCTTGCTATGGCACGCACACTGGCAGGGTGTGTTAACGTCTGTTTTTTTGGCCTCAGCTTGGCTTTTCCCCTCCTGTGTGTTGGCTCCTTCTTCAAGCTTAGCTGCCCGAAAACAGATGACATGTTGATGTTACCTCATCCCCAATGTTAGAGAAGACAATGACTCGTCAGACAGTCATTACTACTGTCTGACTATTATTGTGGATGTTTGAGTGGTCTGGCTAACCTTCTGATCATTGATAACCACACATGTATCCCTTGTTGAAATACCATCCATCAAAAGAAGTGCTTCACTCCCAATCAAACACGCTTACAGTGCAGTTGCACAGCTTGATTCACAAGAAAGAAAAAAACGAATGCATATCTTTGAGTCGCCAACAAATGCCACTCAGCGGTCCTACCATGGTGTGCCTGCTGCCAGGCCAGGGCCGAACACAGCAGGGCCAGGCTCTTCCCACTGCCAGTAGGGCTCTCCAGAAGACAGTGCTGACTGTGGTTCAACCCTCGAACGATCTGTGGAAACAACCAAACAGCTGTCAGACACCGCCACCACTGAAAGACCAATAAAGCTGCATAGGTGTAGTAAAGGGAAGCTCTTTTCTAAGAATTAATACATCACCAATGGGTGATTGTTAAGCATTAAACTTGATGTAAACGTTTTACAATCACTATTTGACTGCTTGTTAACACTTGTGCTTTATTACAATCAGTACCTCACTGTTTGATATTATGCTGTCCACTCTATGTTCTAGTAAACGTTGCTATATGTGACTGTATGCAAAATAACTTACTGAATTCATCATGGCCAGTTGGGATGGATAAGCCTTGCAGGGAAATTGTATCTTCACCCCTCCTATGGTGTATTCCACGGTGGGTGGAGGCATATTGGCTTAATAACTTGTCGGTCAAGAAGCCACTATGTGAGGACAAGAGAGAATGCAGGAAAGTTGTAAAGTAGCTTGTTAGCTACTCAGGAGTCAGGTGGCTGAGCGGTTAGGGAGTCGGGCGTCTGAAGGTTACCGGTTCGAATCCCGGCTGTGCAAAATTACGTTGTGTCCTTGGGCAAGGCACTTCACCCTACTTGCCTCGGGGGGAATGTCCCTGTACTTACTGTAAGTCGCTCTGGATAAGAGCGTCTGCTAAATGTCTAAATGTACTGTACACGTTTGTAAATTGACAAGTTATTTTAAGAGAGGGGTCAATTCGACGTTGGGCACCTTTTGATTGGTTGTTTATGTACCCTGGGTAACACGCTGATAAATTACTATGGCTTTAACGATGGCTGGCTAGGTCTCTCTGGCTGGCCTGATGATGACATGTGCCAAACACATTCATAAACTATGTCGGTGAATGCATATTCTAGTCGTGGACCAGAAAATATAGAATCTATAGGAAGGATGTAGTCAGCTTGCTGGCTTGAAAGCAAGCTCGCAAATTAGCTATTCTCACAAGCTAGTTAGCTAGATTTTGTCATGCTCGAATTTTGACTCAACTACTAATGTTACGTAAGGACGATTACATAATATTACCTTAGGTACCCTCATAAACTTGAAAGTTGAGCACACCTTGTAGCGGTCCCGTTCCACTTTCTGACAACTGACTTAGGTCAGAGATGTAAACAGAGAGCTGGGTAGCGTGTTAGCTAGCTAACGTCTGAAATTCCCGCCATGTCAGGGGTGTGTCACACAGTCACGTGACGTGTACGTATCCAATCACTATTATGTACAGATAAGGGTAGGGAGGAGAGGCAGTCACCCAGTCGCAGCCCAGCAACACCTCAAGACTAAAACCAGAGCCATTGAAAATGAATTGCAATGGAAAAACAAGAGTTAAAGAACCTAACAGTCTTTTTCTGGACTATGCAAAGACCTTCCGCTGAGGCTCATTTTGCCTTTAAATGATTTTAAACAATGACCTACCTTGCACACTTCCAGTGATTTACATATCGATCGTGTTAATATGCAAATAAATATGACAATAATATGAAATATGACATTTACAGAAGTCATGAAATCTTAAAAGCCACCAAAGAAAAATGATGCTCGAAGAAATACATCATTGGGAAATAGAATGATGTATCATGAAATTAAATATGGTCCCCTAACAATATTGTGGCATTGTATAAAATAATTCAGTATAGCCTAATGTGGCACTTGACTGATAACATCAAACAATAATTGATTGATCTAATTTAGAATACTTTTGTCTTCTATTCAGTTCAATGCTAATTTGAATATATTCAGTGGAGGCTCCACAAAACAACAGTAGCTCATGCCAAATTACTTCCAAAGTCCATAAAAAATAACACCAGGTAGGCCTACAATATTTTAACTTCTTAAAATAACAATATCAGAATGTTAGAATCATATTTTTGATGTGAATATAATATATCAAATAACAAATCCCATGTCCCATGTTTGTTCAAATAACTGAAAAGGACTGCTCAAAGCCCTGACCTTAACCCTGTCAAACACCTTTTTGAATAAATTCAAAAACCATCTGCAAGCCTGCCCTAATTGACATCAGGGCCTGACCTCACTAATGCACTTGCTGAATGAAAATATTGTTAAAATGCATGCAGCATCAAGGTTCCAAGATCTGTAGAAAAGCCTTCCCAGAAAAGTAGGCCGTTAGAGAGCAGCAAAGTGGGGATCAACTCGATATGAATGTTCATCATTTTAGAATGAGACGTTCAACAAGCAGGTGTCCATATAATGAGCAGGGGTCTACATACTTCTGAATAAAGGACTTAGGTTAACATTACTACCCTGCCCACCGTATGAATCAGACCCAACTACCGATGTCACAGGCAGGTCATGATACGATGTTTATCGCTCCATATCATGTTTTTTATCATGATAATATTACTTTTTTATTCCATGTCAGCATCTTGTGTGCCCCTTTAAGGTAGATGGGGGACTGGAAAAGCAGCCCTCTTCCTGCAGAGTCTTTGATCAATCCTTTTGTACCAAGGACAAAAGCACCTAATGCTCGCATCATTTCAGATCAGCCGCGAGGGCCGCATCCCACCTGGTTTGATAATGAATGCGACAGGATTAGCCGGAAATGCCACCGAGGCGCCATTATTATGGAGATCCCCACACTCTGTGATGTAATTGCACCTTGAAAATGGGCCCGTAATCTGGGGATTAGTGGCATTAACATGCTTGAAGTGGAGTAAACCTCATTTCCATAGCCCTGACGAAGACCATTATAGAGAGTGGCATTTTGCCCAAGTCTTAGTTCATTTTGTAAATATGTGATGTACTTGGAAATACAAAGACTGTTGTTATTTTCCTAGATGCTCCCTCACATACATTGTGTACATGTTGCCACACTGTCTGTCTCTTGGAGACAATGAATATTGATTATATTGATATCTCAGTTGGATTTTTTAAATAAATACTAATACATTGCTGTCAACGTGTTGATTTCCTGCAGGTGCTGTTAATCATAACTAATATCTCTATTGCTAATTGATATGATTAATTCATGTAATTGTTTAACAACATCATGCCTCAAATACGAGGCATGATGTAGTTTTACCATTTGTGTCCCAGTGTCACTCATTGAAAAAAACAGACCTGATTGGTCATTTTTTATGGCTGCTTCTCTTAAACATGTAAAAAAAAACTACAATTCCCACAGCCCTCCGATCACTCCCTGGATCAGTACAAGACAGGACTCTTGGCTCAGGGACCAATTGAATGCCAGTATTCCTTGCTTACATTTACATTTAGTCATTTAGCAGACGCTCTTATCCAGAGCGACTTACAGTAAGTACAGGGACGTTCCCCCGAGGCAAGTAGGGTGAAGTGCCTTGCCCAAGGACACAACGTCATTTAGCACGGCCTGGAATCGAACCGGCAACCTTCTGATTAATAGCCCGATTCCCTAACCGCTCAGCCATCTGACCCCTTGCTGAAGCCATTGCTTCCTCTCATCTGAATCACCTGTGTTGGAGAATGCACATACCTATCAATGGAGACAGGGAGTTTTCAGTCATAAGACAAGGCGTTTTAGCAATTTTTGGATACAGAATTACTTTAAAAGTTATAGGTAAACTTTATGAGAATGGCAATTCAGTTATCAAAGTCAAAATCTGCAAGATTGAATTTTCTGTGGTCTCAAAACTGATACTGGCAATCCATGTCATTACGTTCTAATGTACCGTACCCTAAATTCTTGTTTGTGTCTGCATATTCAGTGAACATGTATTATCATCCCTGCAGGAAACAACCATTCTACATAAGGTGCTGGGTAGTAATTACTTTTCATTTGATGTGAGAAAATTATTCAAACCCAATGAGACGGAAAGAGTCCCACGGTCTATAAAAGAGAATAACGTTGCAGTTTATTTCCATCTCATTCATCGTTTGTCGTATCACTGTCACACTCATTCATTTTCCTGTTGTCACACACACACACACACCACTGTTTTACATAAGTGATCCTAGTTTGTGTGATGTTTGTTTGCCTATGAGTATGTTTTGCATACAGTATGTGTGTGAGCATTTGTTTGTCGATTTAAATAATTAGTGTGAAGTATGTTATGTTTTCGATGTGTATTTACATTTCACCAATGGATCCATTGTTCTGCTTAATATGTACAGTATATTTTCAGTGAAACAGTAACTGAGGTGAGTGCAACTTGAGACTGAAAAAGCCTATTTTCTAATCTGTAATTTGTGTCCAAGTGATGACGCTAATCAGACCCTCATGCAACACTAAACATGGAATACATAGCATTTTATTTCAAGAAAAAGCTATATTTTTTGTATTAAGTGAAAGGATAAACTGCATTCTGAACTGAAGTGCATGCAATCATGCAGTTCTTTAATTTGACCACATGATGGCAGTATGACTCAACTCTGACCCCCACTACAGCCACCTCCTTTGTTCTCTTGCCAATTTTCGTACCAGGGTTTTTTCTCTCTAATGTCTCTGAAAGAAGACAAAAAAAATAATATGTCCCCGGGTTAAAATAAATAGCCTTTCACAGTTAATTTAATTGACTTTTTTGTACATAATCAAGGTAATTCTGCCTCTGCCGCAAAAGCAAACAAGAATAGCATTCCCTGGGTGATTGGTTGCCACGCAAACACAGACAGACTTCAGTCAAGTCCCACTGACAAGCTGCTGCTTTAGTTCAGCCACTGTCAAGAAACTGGTTTTCTTTAGTATTTTGTACAATACTGCTACAACTGACCTGTACCTCAGAATGTAAAAGAGAAATAGAAGGATTCTCATAAAAATATTTAACATGCAATAATGTCAATGGACTGCTTTTGTTCTTGAATTCAGAGAAAAGAACACTTGTAAACAGAATTGCAGAACTCTTTAACAATCATTATGCCCAATTGTGTGTGTGTTTGTGTGTGGGCCTGCATATACTGTAAATGTTTGTGTGAGACAGAAAATGTGTGTGTGGCGTGTACCTGTGTGTATAGAGGTGCTTGACAAAAAGGGTGTGTTTCCGTTGGAGGTGTTTCTGTTCTCGCCTGTCCTCATGTCACCAGCTGTGCGGCTGTCGCCCCCTGCAGGTCTGGCGAGGTTACCCCACGCTGACGTGTTTAATTGTGTGGCTGTCCTGGGGCTCAGCGGCGAGTGTGTGTTCAAGCTGTGCTGAGGAGGACAAGGGCGACTCAGGACCGTTGTGCTTGGCTACATCGTCTTCCTCTCTCGTGCACACACACACTCACACGCACTGGTCACTGAGAGGAAGTTGTCGCACCATGCTGAGCAGAGATTGTGCCAGGACATGCTCAGTCGTACGAGCACGCACACACACACACACACACACACACAGAGGTTTTTTCTCACACCTTCTTACACATATACACAACACACAGTCAGTGGTCTCAAACTAACATGCACTCACATGCATATAAACACAATCACATCAAGCAGCCACATGAAAGCCCTCCTGCTAGCTTTAGAATCATTCAGACCAGAAGAAAGAAAAACATGTGCGACACATCCTGACCATCCTGAATTAGCATTAAGGAGAGACACAGAAACACGTGTGCAATCAAAGAAACATTTAACACAAATTATGACCCCCCAACACGCTGTCACAGCCGTGTCAATGAAATCCTGGAATTGCTGTTCCTGCAAGGCCCAATGTGGAAGCAGGAAGCACAATACTACATAGTCAGCCTGGAGTGTATCAGTGGAGCACTGTGAACACCCAACACAGGGAGAGGGGGGAGAGGGGAAGGCTCGTGGTGCCGTGTGTGCATGAGCCGAGGACTGAAGGAAGCCTCACAGCAGGAGTCCCGGTTGTGGATCATGGATGCTCACCCACCCTTAGGGCACACGGGGTACAGAGGATGAACTGAGGGGGTGGGATGAGGAATGATGACAGGCTGTGTGTGTGTGTCGGGTGGGAAGGGACGATGGGTGCTTTCGGGGACTGATGACTGTGTGTGTGTGTGTGTGTGGGTGTGTGTGTGTGGGTGTAGGCTGTAGGGGCAGTGGTGTTGGTGGGGTGTGTGTAGAATGGAGGAGGGCAGTAGAAGGTAGGGGGCTTAAGGGAGGGGGGTTGGGGGGGATAAGTGTTACCAGGCTCAGGCATCACACCTCCAGCCTCAGACCCAGACCCATAGTAATTACACACTCGAGTGGCTGGACTGGGAGGGAAATTGAAGCGCTGGGCAGGAGGCCCCAGCTGCCTCCCTCTCCCTCCCCATCAGCGCACTGGTGATTGAACCTGGCTAACACACACACACACACACACGTCTTTTCCCACATACACAGACACTCTTACTCACTTACTGGGCTCATATAGACACATACATTTACACACTCTAACACACACTCAGCCTCATGTGCTCACATAGTCGCACACACACACACATATGCACCTGCACACACACAACTCGCTCACACACTCACAGACACACACACACACACGTTGGCCAATCCTCGGAGGAAATGCCGCTTTGTGTCGCGGTAATGAGATTCTCACACACCCGACCTTATTTACCAGCCCAGACGGGTGAGGGGGGTGGGGGGGGGGGGAGAAGTGATAGGGGGAGAGGGAGAGGGGCAAGCCATATTCAGCCAACTTCACTTCTCAATTATGACTGCCCAAATCAAAATATCACCGCTTGCACCCAGAGAGAAGAGGTGCAGGTGGCTTGGGGAGTGAGAGAGAGCTGGGGGGTAGATAGAATGTTTCCCAAAATAGGGTTGGTTTGGCTTCGGACTGGCCTTGTTTTTTGTCCACTTGATATTTTGGAAGAAGAAAAGTAATATTGATGACAGGTCTTGTCTCGAGACATTGGGACTTTGCTCTCACCTTGCCAGTCATGATCAACTTGGCTGGAGTTAGTGTGTGTGTGATTATGTGTGTGCAAGTGTGAGTGTGGTTAGAATGGCAGAAAAATGATGTATGAGTAGCCAGCTAGCTGTACACACACACACACACACACACACAGACACACACACACACACTAGTCTATCCGGTTCATTTTTCTGGCCTTGACTTTGAATATGGCCTTCTCATACGGCAACAGTAGTTTCAGGAGTCACACCATCTCTCTCCTTCTTTCCCTCCATCTCGTTTCCCCAACCCTCCACATGCAGCAGGGGTGTGAGTGTGTGTGAGTGTGCGGGGGAGATTGCGGCCGCGTGTTCGGGGCAGTAGGCAGCAGTGGAGGATGCAGCAGAAGAGGAGGAGTGTGTGTGGGGGGGGGAGGGGGGGGAGTGTGCCTGGCTCTTTGAGGATTCGGTGGCGTTCGCCTCGCCTGCCTCTTTGAAGCTGCTCGATGACCGCACAGGGGCACTTCACGACAGGGGAGGTGGGTGGTGTTGGTGTTGGTGGGGAGGGGAGGGGGGGTTGACAGGGAGGGGGGGGGGGGTGTCTGTCATTTGTATACAGCTGTTTCTTTCATCGAGTCGTGCCAGCCCTCCCCCTGTTCCCACCACTCCCCGCCTCCTGCTCTCCCTCCTAGACCCTTCATCTGCCCTTTTCCTTGGTCCTGTGCTTCTCCCTGTCTGAAGAAATGCCGTGTGACCGACTGGGGCTTGATGGAAGACGTTGAGAAGAGAATGACTTTATGTACAGCAGATGTGAAAAGACTATGAAAGCGATGGTGGGTTTGAGCCATGGACAGCTGGACTTGTGTCGGAAACGTTTTTCTTCTTCCAATCTCAAAACCTCAGTACTGTAGTTCTCAGCTAAGCTTGGATTGGCCTAACTCTCTTTTGGCACCAACCCAAGAGAGAGACAGACTGAAACGAGGACCACCTGGGACCTTAGCCATGGCCCACTGGGGCCACTCGGTGTTGCGCCACACACTCCCGCTAATACGCCCCAGATGCTAGCGCTGAACACAATGCGCAGGTGCACTGTGGGCCAGTGTTAATTGCTGTTAATTGTTACAGCAGCGCTTTGGAGTGTATGCAGTTTCTCTTTTTTAATGAGAGGAGGAGGTGGAGAAGTGCAAAATACAGTGTATTTTACAGAGGGCTAAAATCTTAATGTAAGCCATACAAAAGCCATTCAGAATACAAAAATATTTTCAATTAAGGGTTTCCCATAATTAATTGAGTGATCATCAATATTGTACTCATTTATCAAGTGTTAAAATGGAAACACCAATATAGTGCTCTGAATACAACTGGGCTAGGTTGTCTCTTACTAATAATTGTAAGAACAGAAAAGAAAGGTATACTACTGTAACTATGTCCTGCACTGTTTATTAGCCTAACTGTTATGCAGTTATGCAGTTTGTGGATTAACTTCTGAACACCAACATGTAACTTCTATGAGCACAGTGATGGCTCATGGTGACATTTCTCTCTCTTTACAACTCTCTCTCTCACTTTCTCTTTCTGTTGATTTGCACGAAAGAACATAAACCTAAAGTAATGACTCATTCTGATTGTAATTCTGTCGGTATAAAATATGCTTGATTTCCACTGTGAATTATTCTAGCTTTTGTGGCTTGATTTATCGAAAAGGATGGTTGCATTATATATAAAGCAGAAGAAGAAATTATTGGCTGGTGTTAATATTGGAGATTTGATTGAAACGGATACAGAAGCCGGTGAAAATTGGACAGCAAATCATTGTGTTCTAGCCAAGCTTGCTATTTTGAGACGGGTGCAGCAATATTGACAGATAATGGTTTTTCTCTATGCTATGATTGGTCATTACAGAGCCCTTATTTTCATTATCGTCCTATTTTCATTGTCTTGTTTGGATCTGCTAGACATGATTTCTTTGGGTTATCTTATTTTACGCAGTGTATACTGTATGTGTGTGTATGTGTGTGAGTGTGTGTGTGGTCAGGTGTGTCTAAGTCACCGCACAGCACGCCTGTGTGTGTGTCTCATTTTGCCAACTGGTTAGCGACAACAGGGAATGCATTACTGTTTATGGTACGCTTGTTTAGGACTGCTTTGCTGTATCCTAACAGTCCTTCGCATTGTCCGTTTGCTTATATGCATGCTCCTCCATGCTTTGAAAGTGTAGATACATATTTACCATGTCAATAAGCCAGTTTGAATAGGGTTTAATTGCCTGAGAGAAATGAATGTGTTTGTGTGTGTGTGTATGTGTGTGTATGCAACTGTGTGTGTATGTAGGTGTAGAAGAGAAAAGACAGACCGTGCCAGTATTATAAAGCCACTATCATTAATTGCCCATGACTCTGTGACTGTGTCCTCCCCTATTTGCTTGCCTGCCACAAGCCAATCAATACTGAATGTTGTCTGATTATATAGGGGACACCCTGGCTCTTAAAGAGCTTTGTACACAATTCCAATCAATACCGACTCTGAGAGGCAGCTCTATATGGCTAGTCAATGAGTCAGCATGTAAGTAGGTTAGGAGTTCAAAATGTAAACATGTCTGGAACGTATTAATGCTGTGGTAGGTGTCCTTTTTTATGTGCAACTGCATAGATTATGGATTTGGTGAAATTCAGTTAAGGTGCAGCGCAATCTAACCAAACAGAAAACCTAATCCAAAAATGACCATGCATTGTGAGAAAAGAAGACATTTTGCATGTCATTTTAAAGAGAGTTTCAGGTGGACTTCATTGAATTTATTGATCTCAGGTCGGACCAAAGTGACCGATAGGTGTCTCACACCCTCTCACACCATTTCTGGTCCACTAAGACGGGTCCATTCCCTCCAGCTGCATAATAAGAGAAGCGCTAGTCTGGATGATGAGAGGTTGAGACCTGCTCTGCTCTGCACTCTGTCCTCCTCCTAAAATTGCCTCCCCACAATTTCAACCCCTCTGCAATTTAACCAATTTGGAAACTGGGAAATTACCATTGTTAAATGTTCCATCTTGTCTTCCGAGCCCATTCCCTACTTGCAAATTCATTACACTTTGCGAACAAATAAATGACAAAAATTGCTCAGCATTGTTACATATAAACTACAATGTTTTTTGGAAATGCTTTTTAGGTGAAAGTACAGAACAAAAAACCAAGATGTGTTGGGTAGGACGAGGGCAGCAGAAATAGAAGAGTTGAACCTGACCCTATATCTTTGATCTTTACCATCTCTATCTTGTGAAACACTATGATTCCTGAACACGGTACTGAACATCAGACTGTGACATGGTTTGCATGTTTACTTTCTGTACCTGGGTCTCCTGTGTATCAGTTGATTGTGTTAAGCTGCTAAGATGATTGTCCTTGGTGCCGTATGACTCTGATGCATTACGCATGACAGGAGTACTCTTTGCTTAGCCACACTCAAGTTGGAGCACACTCATTGGAAAGGACATTTTACAGACCAACTTTGTCTTGGCCTGTGACTTCAAGCCTTATGATGAACTTTTGAAGGTACCACAACGTAAAACGGAGGGAGAAGAGAGGAATCACTCAGTTCTGGGAATTCTTCTTCTTTGCCAGACGTTGGTTTTTACTCATGGCAAAGGGTAGGGCTTTTAGCTAAGAGGATTATCGACATGAAAAAGGTAGCCGTCATTTAATTGAAGGCTTACCAGCCGATGAAAAAAGGCGAGCAGTCAAAGTGAAGGTATAACCCAGCCCTGAACATCCTGTAGAGACCACATTTGCCCAAGTCCATGTGTTTCCTCGTGCTCGCCTTGCCCGCCTCCCTCCCTCCCCTGAGGCACACATCACACTTTATCGCCCAGCCTCAGCTTCTTAAAGACGTTTACACGTTTCACAATTTTTAATCTCCTCCGCTGGTGAGAAAGGTGCCTTCAACTCGCATTATTCAAATGCTGTGATCTCAGAGAAAACTGCCTTCTGACTCTGAATCCCCTTCGCTTGTAAGAGCCTGTGTTGGAGTTTACGATACACCAGGAACTGTATCTGTCTGTAGAGCACTTTGATTGCGATTATGTCTGCGCTGTTGTATATTTATAGGCCGAGTAAAGAAGATTTACTTCCCCCCTCACTAGTCCAGGGAGCATTGTCTGGACGACACTAGACATCCAGGCTTTATTTGATGTCTGTGTCCAGTGCTGATTCTGCTTGTAAACTCCTCTTCAAGTGTACTTGGCTAGAGAAAGTAGGCCACTCAGGGGTAGTGGAAGGTGGAAGTAAAATATGATAATGAAGAAAATGACGCGTCGCCGGGCTGAAGTCCTCGTTGCTACGCCTGATGGGCCGAGGAGAGGAGCGCATGGCATGAAGGAGAGAGAGCTCAAATGCCAGGTCTCATGAGGTGTCCCCCAACGTTCTGTTGTCGTTCCTTTGTGGAAATTAGGATCATATCTTTCTCAGTGCCTGAATGGCTGAATAGGTTGTCAGCGGTGGGGTATAGTGGAGGTTGGTAGGTAGCGCAGGTAACGGATGACCTAATCCAGACCATAATAACCCTGCTTCACACAGGCTGATTCGGCGGCTGGGTGATAACAGTGGGAGTGATGGCGCCCTAGCGACCCTCATTATCTGACACTCAGAGGCTGATTGGCCCCGTCCGACTGTGAACTATGAATGGAGAAGTGGAGAGGGGCATCAGGGCCTCGCTTTCACTCATCCTCTCTTGCTAGCTCCTCTCATTCTCCATTCCTGTCTCTATTTCTCTCTCTCAGACACAAGTTACAGTAAGCACAGGCCCTTCACCGTGTGGCAAACACACATCAAATAAACACAAGCAGGTAAGCATCCTTACAAAAACATTTGGGCTTTAGGCACTAGAATGGAATGACACTCCATAATCTATAGTATTTGTCAAAAATTATGGATTTGTCATTTTGGCCTTGTGTTGCATCTGTGTCTATGTGCTTACATTATTGATAGAAGACGTGTATATGTGTGATTTCTATCTATATGATTTTAACCGCCATCAGCCAGCCAGTAGTGAATCTCCTCTATATGAGAGTGAAGCCCCATGCCTCATTCTTAAACACCAGTATTAGTGCCAACAGCTGTCACTGGATTAGACAAGGCAGGGCCTTTATTGTACACAATCTTATTAGCGGTCTGGCTCTAGGTGGTAATGTAAACCTCTAAACACACACACATCCTGTAGGTGAATTGCATGCCTGTACGGCCTTCCTCCCTAAATGAATGAAATCCTATTAAATCACACCTTGTTTTCTCCTGCAGTGTAGTTTGTATTGTTTTGTGTCTTAATGCTCCTGGCACCCTTATGCTTCTACCAAAAAGGGGAAAGTGGATTGGGAATCACTTGAGCCATGTCTGTCTTTTCCAGACAAACTGAGAAAGGATGTGTGTGTGCATGTGTGTTTGTGTGGCACATAGTACACCAGTGCAGGTTCAAATGAGCCTGACATACAGACACATTTGTAAAAAGTAAAGTAGTGTATGCGCAGACACAAATTGTAAAATTCCTATTCGTCATACACACAAGCACACATACAATGAACTGGCTAAAACATCTATGTTGTCCACATTGCTGTGTGAAAAACAAACAAAAAAAAGACTCATTCTTTTTCACATAGACACATAAACGAACACACAAGCACACACTTGGATGAAACAGAAACAAATTGCTGGGTGCAATGGTGTAAAAACTACAGCCGGCCCTCAAGTAATGAAAATTACAGTGTAGCTACCGGTGACTATGGGCTCTGCCAAATCACAGCGTTTTAGCTGCAGTGCCAAAAGTGCCTGTATAGTCATTGAATTGTGTTTATATGTCTTCTCAATTGCGGCATTGCTGTAATAAGCGACATGATTTTAGCCCTAGTAGCAATTTCTAGTTCTATCAATCTAAATGACTATTGTTTCGGTGTGCTGATTGGGTGCCAACATGGTCAGAATCCAGTCAAAGGTCTTCCATTCCACAGTGACCTTTGACGTTGTGAGGATCTCAAAGTCTCGATTTTGATTGCGCCATCAACTGCAAATGTTTTATTCATCCAACAGGTGGCCCAAGATGGATGTCTGATTGCTAACTGTTGTCTTAAGTTATAAACACATCCAGAAGTTCCCTCTGGACAATTGTATGTTCAGATGTAAGCATATACAAATTATGATAATAATAGTTCACACACTGTGCATTGTGAAATATATCTATTCCATGTATATGAAATGGAACATTGATTGAGGACTGATGAAGACTGGGTCCTGCACTGCACTTTCAAAGTATGTATCAATTAAGTTTCGAATTTTGTCATCAACTATGCACCAGGTGGACACACTTAACACTTTTGAGAACATTTTGAGTACGCCTTTGCATCAACCTTGATGTGTTCCATCTCAGACATGAAAGGCATTCAAAATATGCAGGTCCAGGCCTGTATTTAGGAAAAACCAAATCAAGAGCCTTGTCACATAACATTCTCGCAATTTCACAATTTCTTCCACAGACATGTCGCAGACATGGGAAGTTCAGCAGAAAGTTGAATGCAGTTCTGTGTTTGACAACTAACAGTCTGTAAAGTACAACTTGTATAATTACCTCACATTTACCATTACCTCAAAGTAAGCCTTTAGACACCCAATTTCCGAGCCTTGCCGGGTAGTTAGCTGAGTCATTAGGCCAGGGCCTCGGTACGATCACACAACAATTTTGTGGCCAGCGGGAGTCCTCGTCAGGCTAATTCAAGGGCATTATGGGGGATTGTTTTCAAAACGCTGCTCAGATTATGGCTCAGTAGGAGCCTACTGCATGGGCACACAAGACTGAAAGTCCTCAGGCCTTATTTCATATTCTCCCCATCTGATTTGATGCAATGCAGAGAAAAAAAAGGTTCTAGCGTGTTTGACCTAATTAGCATCTGTATTAGAATGTTTAAGGGAACTTAATGCATAGAATAAGGGATTTTCTTTTTATATCAGTGCCGCTTTTGTGTTCCCTGGCATCTTGAATGTGTTCTTTAAACTCGAGTTCCTTCTTTCTTATGCACTCAGTCGCTCACTTCTCTCTTGTTCTCTCTACTGTCTATCTACTGTCTCCTTCAGACAGCTGCTTTGCATGTCAGACGGCAGTGGATCGATTCTCCTGCCCTCTTCCCCACACTGGAGGCGTCTGGCTGGAATAACAGGTGAGCAGCTTGTTTGTATAGACCGGTCTCTCACCACGGCCAGAGTACTCAAGAAACTCGATGCAGAACCATCATTTGCTGCGGCCTCGCAAGTGAAAGAGACGTGAAGAAGGACACTCCAGAGCAGTGAATGGCAGTTGGTATTCCTGAGGAGCAGAAAATAAAACCTCACGTCAGGTTTTTCAGACAAAGAGATAGCATATGGCTGGGTCTGAGACTGAAAACATTGTTAAAGTGTGGGCACAGCAATGTGTCAGAGCTTGGGGGAAAATCCAGATTTTTACACTGTGATATTGTGGAATATCAGTAAGTTCTTTTTTGAGAATACAGACAATGATTCAAAAGTTGTAAATGAGCACATTCCTATGGCCTTGTGTTAGCCTTCCTCTGTTTGCGGAGTTATGTTTTCGATTCTGAAGTTTAAAATACTTTTAAAGGAAGTGGGGCATCACCTCCGCCATGACATCATGTTACCTTACCATGGTTGCCTGTTTAGCCAATAGCATGAATTTGTGATATATTCAACCAACTGTAGTTTGAGCACCATGTCTCCTCTCCTCGGCTGTCCTGATGCCATGATCTACGGTGGCACTGTGTTTTAGCCTGCCCAGTGAGGACTGCCCGGCTCATTACTGTAATGAACTTTATAATTACTTTCACCCTCTCAGAGAGGAATGGCACCCATTAAGGGGCTGTGATTGCCTTTTATATCATTTACTTAGCACAGGCCGCTAACTGGCGGCCATTTTCTATCTCAATAAACTTGCCTATCTCTCAAGTAGTTGATAGCCGTCTTTTTTAGTCATACAGGCATGGCTAAAGAGAGGTTAGTGGAAAATAGTTGGTCTGAGAGCACAATTGAGAGGAAAAGAGCTCCTTTAAAAGCGCTAGGTTGGGCTTTGCTCTAGCTACTCTAACTCTCCTCAGCTAACATAGTAATTTACCATATGCAAAAATTCATTACACTGAAGCTGTCCTATGCGTCAGAGTGCCAAAAAGGATCTTGACTGCTTTACCACTAAGCTTGTTCTTGTAGCTCTTGTCCATTCTTCACCAAGAGTACTTCTGTGTGAAGGGTATTTCAGTTAACATTGCAGGACAACAGGTTGACTCATTGTGTGTAATTAATACGTGCCAATACACCACTACTGACTGTGGGACTAGTGTGAAATATATATTTGAAATATGTACAACCAGTGTATCGCAGTAAATCACAGTTGGTTTAGCCCACCTCAATAGGGCACTAAGCATAGTACACCCTTCAAAGTGAGATAGCTAATATCTGCAACTGACTAAAGGAAACTACAAAAGCTGTCAAGCTGTTAAATCTATTTTAGAGTTATTTTCCATCTGTTCGTTATAATCTCTCAGGGGTTTGTTGATTCAATTTTTAATGAAATGAGAGCATAAGGGTTTGATTATATTGCTCAGTTAAATTGCTGCAATGTTTGAACGTAATTACATATAAATATAGTTAGGCTTGTTTGTACTGTATTAAGCATTGTTTTTGTAATTACTCTAAAATAATGTTGAATTAATACAATAAAATACAATCCTTGCGTGGTTTATGAAATAAACATTTAGCATTTGTTTTTCTGTACTCTTTCTTAATGAAGCGATACAATACAAGTTTTGAAAGATTGGGATCAACTGAAAAGTGCTCATACAATAAGTACAAAAAATAATTGCTGTATTAAATACAAAAAACTTTAAATTAACTTCTCATTTTCATATTTGTCCACTTGCCTTGTAGAGTAATAATGATTTTTTTTTTGGTATGAAGTTGCCAGACAGCCCTCAATTAGGATCTACTGTACATGAGTTGTAAATGCCTTATATTCACTCCTTATCTTACTGAGGTAGGAGAACCATCTCATTAGTTGACATTAAAGATGACATTATCAGTTAAAGATTTTTTGGAAGAGGTTGAATGATTTGTGCTTGGCATTGTTGTCTTATGAGAAGAGGTTATGGATGGGTTAGGCATTGTTGTCTTATGAGAAGAGGTTATGGATGGGTTAGGCATTGTTGTCTTATGAGAAGAGGTTATGGATGGGTTAGGCATTGTTGTCTTATGAGAAGAGGTTATGGATGGGTTAGGTTTGGGGCCAGAACAGCTGAAGAGTATCGTTGTTGCCCATGTCACCTTCTGTTCATGCATGTGTTTTTGTGTGTGTGTGTCTGCCCTGTATGTGTATTCATATGTGTGTGTGTGTATGTGTGGCCCTTGTGCTAGAGCAGGATGTTCTCTACACTATCATACACAAACACATGGACAGGGAAGCTTTTGTTTCCAGCGTCAGAGGCAAGTTTGACATGCTGAATGGACAAACGCAACCCTCGTATCTTGGGCTTGAAAAGACACTGTCATTTATTCTTGTTTAGGTGTGTGTTCCAGGTCATTGAGTGTAACGCATGGTGTGTGTGCGTATGTGTGTGTCTGTGTCGGGATTGGTGGCCTGAATGAAATATGTCTAACATTGCTAAGGCTTAGACCTACAGGAGACCTCATGGCTAACCTATGAATGAAAGCATGCTGGACTACTAAGCGCAGGTTAGCAGTTGAAATTGACTTCAGTTTAACCACTATAAGGATAAATGTAAGCATTTAGAAACATAAGTTTTTGTTTTGAGTCTATCCCTGCGCAGTACAGTTTCATCCCTGTGTTCTGATGTTCGGTTCTTTTCAGTACCAACGGGCCTATTGTGACAGTGAGCACAGCTCAACTGAGGCGATTCTAAAACATTTCCTGACAGAAATGATTTATCCCTGCAGTACTTTACTCTCACCAATAGGTGTCCCTCTTTTTCTTCAGGAATCCCTGGACGGACTCCGGTGGCTGATACGCTGCCTTGAAATGCAACTCTTCACTTGAGCCATGGTGAGAATGGCCAAGCTAAGTCTGTGTGTGAGTGTGTATGAATGTCTATGTGCATGTTGACAACTTGCGTTGTTGTAGACCTGAGCCTGGCCTTGTGGCTACCTCTGAACTTGAAGCAAGCCCCTGTAGCCCACAGCTCGCCATCCCATAGCTCTTCAGAAGACAGGATTTGATGGGGGTTTGATCTGCACACAAACAACAACATGCCAGCAGCTACCTCTTAGCTTGAGGCCAATCTCTGGTGCTTTTCTTTCAATCTACCCACTGATGCGGGGGTCCCTTTCATTTCCCCTGCAAATTGCTGCCGCTGCCAATGTTTCCTTGCACAGGTGTATTATAGTGTTGGTGTATAATGCTGATATTTTTAGGCAAGGAGCTTGAGCTGTATGTTGATGTGCGACAAGAGAGGGGTTCTTAAACCCCCCCCCCCCCACACACACACACACAAACACTTTATCACTCCTTCCCTCTCTGATGGTGATTGCTCTTGTCCGGCCTCTGTCTGTCCACCCCTAGCGCCAACACACATAGTTATTCTAATGTATTCCGTATGGATGGCTCTGACCCATGGAGAAGTAATGTAAAATTGAGCGCGGTGGCGCTTTATGGCCGCCATTAACATTAACCCCCAGAAAGCGAGAGTTGAAGGTGTGGTCGGGTTAATCCCAGCACTTTAATGGATCGGACCCTTCAGTAAATAACAACGCTGTCGTTTGCCAGCTCCTCTGGGACGTACCAATGTTCTGAGATTTGACGGGGGTCCTGTTGTAATACAGCTTTGACTAAAACATGGTAGGATAGGTATAGTTCAGTTGCAGAGCATTTGACTACAGATCAAGAGGTTGCAAGTTCTAATCCACCTTGTACTGTACGTTGCTTTAGATAAAAGTGTCGGCTAAATTAATCTGTATTATATTCCACCTTGAATGCGTCTGTCTGTAGATGGTCTGTTTGAATGTCAAGTGTGTTGTGAGACTGGTTCTCAACCTTAACTATGTGATGAGACATTCCCACTTAGTACTGCTAGTTTATGTACCCTTAGTATAGATAGTCCACATATTTAAATTTTAGGTATATGTTTATTGTATGCACCTTCCTGCCAAAGCAAATTCCTTGTCTGTGCAAACTTTCATGGCGAATAAATCCCATTCTGATTCTGATTCTGAACAGTGTGTGAGTCCTTGTGACTTTGTGACCTTGTGATTGCAGGTATTTGTTTAGGAAATAGAGTTCTGCATGTATTTAATGGACTACAAAAACCTGACAACATGTCAATGCATAGAATATAAACCAACAGGTAACACTATTGCTTCACTTTAGACACTGACCCAAAAGGAAAAAGAGACAAAGAGAAAAAGAGAGAAAGAGTGAGATAGAGCAAGAGAGAGAGAGAGAGAGAGAGAGCAATGCTCAGACCGTGTCCTATGAAGATAAGCTGTGGTGTAGATCCTACTGGAGATATTGCACAATGTTAAAGCTACGGCTCAGCCCTCAAAAAATGAAAAAAGGTATTTTCATCTCTGCATCATCGAAAATGTGCACACTGAAATTTCAGAGACAGCAAATGTGCTGCTGCTTCAACCAGGGCCTCTTCAGAATCCACTTCATCATACACATAGTGAGTAAAACCCTATTCACAATACTGCAGCATATTCGCCAATTCCGATTTGAAGATAGCCCAAGCCATGTCCACAGGATCAAGGGGATGGTGACTCCATCATTGGTGTGGCCCTGGTGCACACTGACCTGACTAAAGAGACCCCACACATGGGCCCACTCATCTCACTGACTCTCCAACTCCTCGTTCTTTTCTCCACTCCTCCATCCAGATAAGAGTTCTCTCTCTGTCTCTCTGTCTGTCTCTCTCGCTCGCTCGATCGACTCCCTCTTGGGTCTATATTAAAGACTGGGACATGAGTAAGGGCATCCTCACTCAGTGGTGGGTAGTGTGTATGTGTTTGAGAGAGACCGAAAAGAAAAAGAGTGAGAAAGAGATAGTGAGGGTATGTGTGTGAGAGACAGAGAGAGAGAGAGAGAGAGAGAGAGAGAGAGAGAGAGAGAGAGAGAGAGAGAGAGAGAGAGAATCTCTGCTCAGCTGCTCCTCTCTCCACTGGCTCCCTACTGGGTAGATTTTAAATTAGGCCGAGAGACAAGGCCGGCAGGGTACTGTATGTCTGTGTGTGTCTGTGTGTGTCTGTGTGTGTCTGTGTGTGTGGCTATACACTTCTGTGTACAGTATGTGCGCTAGCACATGGTGACATTACATGGTGACATTGTGATTATGTGTGAGTTCAAGTATCTGTGCGCACGTGTGCATGTGTCACCCAAACGTTGTCTTGTCTGAGAGGGGGTGACCAGGACTGGGAAAGAACAGAGGTGATCTCATCTCTCCATAATGAATCCAAGAAGAAGGGTGTGTGTGTGTGTGAGATAGAGAGTCGTGTTAAACAGAGACCTGCTTCTTCTGCAGTTTTAGCTGGACTGCTTTACTATTCTTTTCCTGTCTTTCTATTGGTTCTTCATTCTCCAGCTCTCCTCTGTCTTTTGAAATGGGATTGAAATGGGATTATACGTATTCGTTTTCTTTTTCTTTTAGTTACCTATTGTCATTCATTGACAAACATTACTACTAACGTATTAATTTAATATAGTGGACATTTACTGGATAAGTGGTCTAATCCTACAGCCAATAAATAAACCAACATTTACATTACAACAACCATCTATTCAACCGTATAAATTAAACCAACCAACAATTCAACCAACCAGACAATCAGCCAGCCAGACAATCAGCCAGCCAGCCAGCCAGGCAGCCAGGCAGCCAGCCCACCAACTCAACAAGACATCAACCAATTGAACAAACTCTTCGGACTGAATCTGGGAGTTCTGCATGTATTATGACCGTCTATGAATATAGAACATTTCAGTCTGTCTCTCTGCACTGCTTTGGAAGTTCTGTGGCTGGCGGCCACTGAGGATGAAACCGGATCATGATTCCTGTGTTAAAAGCAAGGAGTCTAATATCTCTGTTTAACAAGGTTTTTAGTCCTGGGGAGGGGGAAGAGAGAGAGAGCAAAAGAGAGAGATAGCGAGAAAAAGAGAGATGTAGGATAGGATGTTGTGCCGGAGGCGTGTCACTGCAGTGTTAGCTTGGCAGAGGTACTGTTCAGGAATAGAGAGAAAGGGAGAGAGAGAGAGAAAGAGAGAAAGGGAGAGCGACAGAAAGGAGGAAAGGTTCTAAAGGAGCACAAAGCATATAGCTGTAGGAGAGGCTTATAGACGCCTGTCTCGGAATTCGGAATTTTCATCTTTCTTCTCCTCTTTCCTCATCCTGTTTTGCTCTTATCTGCACTCTGGCCTACTCCTCTACGTCCCCGCTCTCTGAATTCAACTTTCTCTTCTGCTCTCTTCTTTTCTGTTTCTGCCTCCAAATACAGCAGGCTGCAACACACAGAATATCCAACCGGCAAAACCTATTGAGTCTCTGTTCCTCTCTTTTTCTCTCTTTTTCTCTCTCTCTCTCTGTGTCTCTCTCTCCCTCTCTCTACATCTTTATACCCCTCCCCCTCGTTCTACCTCTCCGTCTCTCCCTTTTCCTTCCACAACACCTTAGCATGGAAATTGAAATAATGATAATGTGTCCCACTGACTGCATCAAAGTATTGCCACTTCAAAAAAAAGCCGGGAGGCATGAAATGCAAACGACAATGTGGAGCAGATGGATTGAGAGCCTTCCCTCGTCCCTCTCCTTCCCCTCACACACCGGCTGAATCTTAAAGGGTGTGTGTGTGTGTGTGTGTGTGTGCGCTTGTGTGTACGGGGGCAAAAGGGGCAGAAGGGGCAATGTTTGGGCTGATGAGATGAGGGGGTGGGGGGTACACATCTGCAGCTGTACAACTGCGTTGCGCCGAACGAGGTAGGCTGTGGGTTTGGTGCTTCGGGAGGTGGAGATGGAGGGAGAGAGGTTGGGAGGGCTGGAGAGGCGCGAAGAGTAATTCGCAGGTTGTCTCAGCGGACTCCTGTTTCACTGTTAATAATGGCTGAGATTTATCTTCGCTCATGTATGGCTCAGATTTGTTTTGCCAACTCTGGACTCACTGTCACACACCCAGGTGCACACACACAGCGACACACACACATAAGACAAGTCAACCACCAAATTCGCACACTGCCCACAGACACACACAGATATTTTGGCGTTTCAGGGTCAGGCTCCACCATATGGTGCTAGATGCAATTAGCGACTAATCGGCTCTGTGTTTTGACTGCAGTTGTTGTACAGTTCACTACCTGTTTGGGTAAGCGCCACCGCTGCCTCAAGCTATCCCCCTCCCTTTCCTCCTTCCCTTCCCCTCTGTGCAGCAGGTGAGTTCTGTCCACAGGGCTCTGTGAAGGTGGAGAGGTAAAGGCTCCACACACACACACACACACACTAACAGACCCTGACACACACACATGCACACACAGACACACACACACACACACTGATAGACCCAGACACTCACATGCAAGCACACACACCCACACAGTCTGCCTCCTGTCCCCTCGCTCGCCCGATAACGACACAGGAGCAAATCGATCGGTTCAGCTGACTGAGTGGATATGTGGCTGTCATTCAGAGCTCTGCTGCTGTGGGTGAATACTAAAAGAGAGAAAGAGACAGAGAGAGAAAGAGAGAGACAGAGAGAGGGAGAGGGAGAGAGAGGGAGAGAGACAGGGATGGGAAGAGAGAGAGAAGAAAGTGAAGATAGAGCGAAGGAATGAAAGAGGGAGAGAAATACAGACAGCGAAGGGAACGACAGAGATGCACTGTAGAAAGGAAAATAGAGCGAGTGAAAGAGACAGGGGTAGGGAGAGAGGGAAAGAGAGAGAAAGAGAGGGAAAAGCTATAAAAAGCGATTCTCTTCAGCGTTGTACTCGGTTGCATTAATTCTGTATGGTTTATGGGCTAGAGGAGTCATCTAGCAACTCGGTATCTCTCTGCAGGGAACAGAGAAATGCTTTCCACTCCAAACCAGAAACTCCCCGTGCTTCTAAATGCCACGACACACACACCTTGTCTACTGGTCAACCCCACACATTACATTTACATGTACATTAAAACAGTTTACTTTGAAAAGGTTGAGGTATGTATTTTCACAAAGCAGCCCCCCCTCCCCATCACATTTGGAACCAGGGGCTTTTATTTGTCACAGTTTTATGTTTTACTGCTGTGGTGCCATTTATTAATATTCAGTGTATGACTGTGTTTGACGACACATATTAGGTAAATAGTGGCGTGTTTGAGTTTTGGTTAAATGTTTACTCTAGATTTTGCATACAAATACGAATATTCAAATATCTATTTGCAGTCTGAATATGGTGCTGCTGGGTAGCTGACAACAACCCACAACAAATGTCACTTGTTTAGGGGGGAATATACAGAACATACAGATAGATTCCAGAAAAGTAATCTAGTGGCCTGCACGCCTGTAATACACACACTGTTCAAGGTGTGTATATGTTTGTGTGTGTATGTTTGTGTGTGAGAGAGAGAGGGAGAAAGAGAGGGAGAAACAGAAAGAGATGCTGTGGCTTTGATGGGGTTGTAAGTGCTATAGACTTGAACAGCAGCAGCCCGTGAACCAGCACATGACTGGAGGAGGTGTCATATATTAACTGGGAGGCAGCCTAGAAACAAATTATGGCGGTGTCTTTGTGTTGTTCTTGCCTCTCTCTCTCTCTCTCTCTCTCTCTCTCTCTCTCTCTCTCTCTCTCTCTCTCTCTCTCTCTCTCTCTCTCTCTCTCTCTCTCTCTCTCTCTCTCTCTCTCCCTCCGTCTCTCTCTCTGTCTCACACACACTCCGCGTTATATATTTTCACACCTCACTGAGCACACCCCACCCCACACACACTCTCTTGTCATTTCTCTCCTCTCTCCCTCTCTCTCTCTCTCTCTCTCTCCTCTCTCTCTCTCTCTGTCTCTCTCTCTCTCTCTCTCTTTCCCTCTCTAGCTTACTGAAACATGTTCGCCGCCATCTGAGTATTTTTTACTTTTCTACATTTGTTCCTCTCGTTCTTTCTCCACCCTCTTTTGCTGTCATATTTCCTTTATTTTACTTTTCTCTCTCTTTCCCCCAATCTGTCTGTCTGTCTGTCTTTATTTCTCTCTCTCTCTCTCTCTCTCTCTCTCTCTCTCTCTCTCTCTCTCTCTCTCTCTCTCTCTCTCTCTCTCTCTCTCTCTCTCTCTCTCTCTCTGTCACTCCCCTTTTTCTCTCCCCTCATCTGTCTCTCCCTGCCTCCTTCTCCTCCTCTCTCCCTCCTTCCCTTCCTCTCTCCCGGGTCATGTTGCAGTAGCTCCAGTAGAAATAACAGAGAGGAAGGCGTGAGGTTTGTTATTTGCATAGAAATAGCACGACGCCCCAGGCAACATGGGAGAAGGACACAGAGATCATTTGTCTCAAAATTTTAATGAAAACTTTTGCTGAGACAGAGATTTCGAACCCCGTCACCCCCCTCCCCCCTTCCACCCCCCTGCCTTCTTCTTAGCACCCCCCCTGCCCCCCCTCACCCTGCTTCCTCTCTTCACCCACGACTCATTCAATTTTTCTCAGATTTCTCTTTCTCTCCCCCTTTCTCTCTCTCTCTGTGGATTAGTGCAAGGCATTTGGAAATTAAATGACATGCCGCAAATTGTGACTGTGGTGCTCTATGTGTCGACATGTAAAAAAAAATAAATAAAGAATCTGCAGAATCAAACAGGCTTTTGAATGATAGGATAGTATATAGAAACAAGTCCTGTAGATAGGGTCATAGGCATAATATGTTTCATAAAATAAATATGCTCCATTTCATATTCACTAAATACTATTTGTTTCAAAGGATGAATTGCGGTTGCTGTTCTGTTGGGAAGCCTGCTTAAAAACCATGAACAAGAATAGTGTATTATTGTTCATCTGAAAGACAAGTATCCAACAGTGCTTTGTGACATCGAGGATTGCACAAATGCATGTGCACACACATGCACATTTACAAACACGCTGTGTGACAATGCTAGGACTGTCCTGACACATTCTCACCAAGTTTTCCAAAAAGGGAAGACATGAGGAGACGTGTATTTGTGGGTGGGTGTCTGTCGGTGGATGGATGTGTGAGAGAGTAACAGTCTGTGTGTGTGCCGGTGTATGCCAATCTCTATTTGCTGATGCCTGAGTGATCTGCATACTAGTGTGTGTGTGTGTGTGTGTATGTGTGTGTATATGTGTGTGTGTGTCTGCTGGGATGTTAACTTCCATGTGTGCATGCGTATTCACAAGTATGCAGAAACGCATTGCAGCACTACCTCCCTCCCTCACCCCCCCCCCCCTTCCCTCTCCCCCCCTCCCTCTCTCCCTCTCCTGTCCTCCTCCCCCTCTTTCAACTCCCCCTCCTCCCTCCTCCACTGCCCTTGGCTGAGTGGGTGTGACTTTTGCCGCTGTGGTTGCCTGGCGTGGCACTGCGTGGCACGATGCAGCGACGTGGCATTCGGTTGGCGCCAGGCTGGCACGGGCTCCAGGCTGGTGCTTTGAGCGCCCGCTCCCGGTGATGTGGTTGGGACAGGGCGTGCAGCGTGGCACCAGGGAGCGTGCCAGCTCTACCTCTGACCTGCTGGCACAGACAGTGCCCACTGCTGCCATCTAGCCCGTGCCCCCCCCCCCCCCCCCCGCCGACCAGCACAGCGTGAGGGAGAGAAAGGGCAGAGGGAGATACCAGAAAAACAATGAGGGGGAGGAGAGTGGGAGAGAGAGGGAGAGAGAGAGACAGTGGGAGGCAGAGACTGTAGAGAGAGAGAGTGAGAGCGCGAGCGAGCAAGAGAGAGAGACAGTGGGAGGCAGAGACTGTAGAGAGAGAGAGTGAGAGCGCGAGCGAGAGAGAGAGGCAGTGAGGTCAGGGCGGAAGAGGGAGAAAGGACAAGGTGAGAATTCCTCCCAGACAAACCCGCGCTCTCGGCCTCAGCTCTCCACCGGACTGATACAGTTACACTCAGGCACTCCCTTGAAAGCAACACAATAACAACTGTACGTGTGCAGAGAAGCATTTCCTTCCAAGGTCAAGAGAAGCAAAGTTGCCAACAATGGGAACCAAATCAATATTCCATCAGCGACTTTAGTGCAATGCATTGTGTCTGACAAAGACCTGGCCATGAAGTACCATGTGTGAGCATGACCACCCAGCCTGGATTGGAGACTTCATATATTGACTTACACCCTTCTGTCTGTTATTTTAAGGTGAGGAAAATACGTTCACCTTCTCCTGTATAGGAGATACAATGCCCTTCACTGTAGTAATTTTTTTCCAATGGCACTCAGTGCTGCCTTGATCACACATACACACCCACACACACAGATGCATACACACACACACACTGCTAGGCCCATGAAGGGGGCATCACCAACAAACAGCTGCCAGCGAGCAGGGGGTCCAACCCTCCCTCTGTCCACTACCCCCAACCTGCACCCTCAAGCACAGCACTAAAGACACCTCACAGGGGTGCTCCCAGTGAGCGGGCCACCATTAACAGACCATGGAAGCATCCAGTTCATTAGTGGCAAGGCAGTCATCTTGATCCAATGTTAGGAAATAAACAGAGGGGAAAAAAAAAACATAACCATTCCTCCTCACATCTTTTTTTCACCCTAACAAAGATATCCCTGGACCTTATGTTGCCATAACCGGTGCCTAGGGAATCATGTTCAGACAGAAACTGTAGTTTGTAATTTATTATATACATATTTTTCCATTTTTGGCAGCACGAATGTGTCCCTGAGAAAGAGTCTGTGTGTGCATACATATTGTCCCCGTGCTGTGCTGCTCCCAATCCAAGGTGACTGCGTAGACCGTCCCAGTCCCAGGGCAGGGATGACAGCTTTAGGGGTGCGCCTGAGATTTGTATCCCCAGCGCCTCTAACCCACAAACCCCCATAAAACTCTGAGATGATGGGTAAAAAGGTTAAAACAAAAGCAAGGTGAATGACGGCAGCGAGCCGAGGCCAGCTAGCCTTGGCCTCAGCCAAAGAGCCTCCTCTCCACCCTCCCCCCATCCTCCTCCTGCCTCCCCCCACAGGGCATGATGGGGAGGGGGGGGGAGAGAAGGAGGGGTTAAATGAGACCTAGGGGTCAGAGTTCAGGGGAAGAGTGGGAGAAGGGAAAATGAGTTCACTGGCCCCGGCTCTATCCTTCATGTGGCCACTCGCCTCTGGACACAGATGCACTTACATGCACATGGACACGTCCTTGCGCGTGTACACACACCGAGACATACACGAACACACACATACACTTGACAACCTTTGTATGCTTGGCTGCACAGGGTTCTCTGTGACAGGAATTGTAACTAATACACACACACACATACAATGTAGGGATCCTTACTTCTCAAAAAAAAACACAATCCTTAGGTATATAATATGAATTGAATATGCCACTACTCTCAGGATTCTGGAGACTGGTGTGTGTGTGTGTTTAGAGTACATGCTTCCTGCCCGGCTTGGGGGCATCATGGTGCAAGGGTGTCAGCACTATGGGTAGTGCCCTACAGGAGAGCAGAGGGCAGAGCCAGGGAGCAGATGGTGGTGTCCATGCAGGGGGCGTCCAGGCATAGTGGCAGCGGGCATCCCAAGCAGAGGGCATGGCTTAGCCTTGGGGGGTGAGAACAGACAAAGGGCTGAGGATGGGACATTTTTTTACACCAATTTGGATACTAAATCAGTACAAAAAAACAGAACAACAAAAAACATTCACCATACAAACATTCTGTATGTTGACTGTACAAGATACAAACTAGAATATTGAACTGCGTGTCATGTCTGAGACAATACAGTACTGTCCACTGATGTGTGCGGAGAGAGCCAGAGGATTATGAAAGCTAGAGAGAGGAAAACGAAACAGAGCGTGAGAGAGGACAGGCAGGAAGAAAAGAAGAGCGAAAAGGAGTGAGAGCAAGACGTAGGTGGAGGGCGAGAGAGAGAAGCAGACAGTCTGCTGCGGCAAGGCTCCAGCATCTCTCCCGTCTTCCCCGCGGGCGGACGTCACGGAGGTGCGGCGAAGGGCTCTTTGTCACCTGACCTGTCGATAATCGGGAGAGATGGCCTGTCACCCTGAACACCTCCCCAAGGTTCGGAGGTGGGGGGCGGGGGGGGGGGGGGGGGGGGGGGGTTAATACACACTAGGGGTTACAAAGTCCCCGTGGAACCCCAGCAACAAAGCCCCCTTCAGCTCTCACACCCACACACACATACATATACAGACTGTTCAGACCACCCCGGACCCCAGATAGTGACAGCGAGCCTGACGGACTGCTCTTTAAAACCCAATCGACAGTATTGACGTCCCCTCCCCCAGGGTGCGCAGGTCCCCAGAGGAGCAGAGCGGTATGATCTGGGTGGGTGGAGGGGGGGGGTGGGGGGGGGTCTTGGGACAACGACTCCCTCTGGTGACACGTCCCTCATCTTTGACCCATAATGAGGACATTAGGATCCTATTACGCCACCCAGGCCAGGGAGCGGACAGTGTACTGATCAATGACAGTGGTGGATGCTCAGCAAATAACTGTGTGTGTGTGTGTGTGTGTGTGTGTGTAATCTAAGGTGAAAACACCTGGGATGCTTCGAGTCCGGAGAACACGATAAAGACCATAAAGACAGCCCCTCTACAAGAAAGACCAATTCAACATGACACTTGATACATCACAAGTCCAGTATGATTTAAAGGCAAAGTTGATGAACTAAAGCCAGTGCCAAGCACAATCCTTCTACTTTGACCTATGAAGGTGTGATGTGGGAGAATTCTCCCGGCCTCAGCTGAAATGGTGGCAGTGTTTGGCGCGTTGCTCTGGGCTCGGCACTGTGGCCTGTGGTGCTGGGCTGACCCCTGCAGGACAGGGGGCTCTGTGATTGATTAGCTGGCCTTGGAGGACTATCGCTTCCCTACTGTCCGGGACATATGGAGCCTGCACGTCCCAGACAGCTGCGTCGGCACAGTGGCCGGACTGTGTGTGTGTGTGTGTACACTGTGGAGTATCCTGTCCAGGATGTTGTCCCGTCGTGGGGCTCCTTCTTTCACAAGTTCTATATTTTCATGTGATACCACACACCGTCCGTGAGGGTGTGTCTGTGTCCAGATGGAGCCAGCCAGCTATCATACCACTGCTGTACACAGTAGATGTCAACAGGCCAAAGTGAATTGGTATCATCAGACTGGCAGAGTTGTAATCAGACAGGGAGTACAGTGTACAGCTGAACAGAGATGATAGACTTGGAGTTTGAGTGTTTGTGTGTGTGTGTGTCCTTGTCTACCAGCACCAATCCAAAGCACCCCCATTGATTGGATGCTCTGCAGTAAAGTATGCCTACCAAAGATCCCCTATGAAACCATTGCCAGAAAATTGGGTATTCAGGACTACCACACACACACTCTCTGTTATGTCTCACATACACACAAACACACACACACCACAGACACACACAAAAATGAAATAACACTGGCATACATTCAAGGCATACGTGTTTTGGTATTTATTTTGCTCACAAACCAGTTCAGAAAGACAGGAACTACGTTCTTGGGTAGCACAATAGTACTGGAGAGAGACCCAGCATGGAGAGAGACCCAGCATGGAGAGAGGTTTTATAATCTGGCAAGATCTCCTGGCTTATGTAACAAAGGCAGTTAAGCACTTGAGTCAAAAACTAATATTAATGTATATAGAACAAACATGCGAAAACAACAGAATGCACTGCCATACACCAACATATACACACATGCATACGCACACACACACACACACACACACCTACACACACACACACACACACACACACACACACACACACACACACTCACACACACGTA